>NW_027206681.1:133836-317873 GCF_032191515.1 Phaenicophaeus curvirostris
CCCGAGCATCCCCGATTTTCTCAGGTACCCCTGATATCCCCGTTATCCCCGATATCCCCGATTTTCTCGGGTACCCCTGATATCCCCCTTATCCCCGAGCATCCCCGATTTTCTCGGGTACCCCTGATATCCCCCTTATCCCCGAGCACCCCCGATTTTCTCGGGTACCACCGAGCATCCCCGATGTCCCCGAGCATCCCTGATCATCCCCGTTATCCCCGAGCATCCCCAATTTTCTCAGGAACCATCGATGGCTCCGAGCATCCTCTGTATTCCCGGGGATCCCTGATTTTCTCGGGTACCACCGAGCATCCCCGATACCCCCGAGCATCCCTGATATCCCCGAGCACCCCCGATTTTCTCGGGTACCGCCGATCATCCCTTATATCTCCGAGCATCCCTGAGCATCCCCGTTATCCCCGGGGACCACCGAGCATCCTCGAGCATCCCCGTTATCCCCGCTCCCCCGGGGAGCCCAGGTGAGCCCCGGGGAGCCCCGGGGAGCCCAGGTGAGCCCGGGGGGGGGGTTACCTGCGGCGTAGGGCGCGGGCTGGTGGTCTCGGAGAGCCCCGAGGGCGCAGCTGGGAGCGAGCGGGGCGCAGGGGGGCCCCGCGGGGAACCCCCCCCGCCCAGGCCCGTACTGGAAGGAGCCCCCCTGCCCGCAGCCCCCCGAACTCGTAGGCCGAGGCCTCCACGGCGGCCACGCAGGACTCGTACGAGTTGAGGTACGAGTAGTCCATGGCCACCGACCCGCCGGCCCCGCTCGCCCGGCCCCGATATAGAGAGACCGGGGGGGGGGGGGGGGGGGCGGCTCCGCATGGTAATAACGCCCGGGGGGGGCGGGGCGCCGCATTAACCCCTCGTGGGATGCCAGGCTCCCTCTCTCACAGCCACCCCATCCCCTCCTTCCATCCTTCTTTCCTTCCTTCATTCCTTCCCATCCCATCCCCATCCCCAACCCCATCCCCCATCCCCAACCCATCCCCACCCAACCACCCCCACCCCACCCCACCCCACCCCCACCCCCACCCCACACCCCACCCACCCCACCCCATCCCCACCCCACCCACCCAACCCCACCCCACCCCATCCCCAACCACCCAACCCCCATCCCCAACCCCACCCCACCCCATCCCCATCACCCACCCCACTCCACCCCCAACCCATCCCCAACCCACCCAACCCCATCCCCACCCCACTCCCCACCCCAACCCCATCCCCATCCCCATCCCCACCCCATCCCCATCCCCATCCCCATCCCCAACCCCATCCCCAACCCCAACCCCACCCCAACCCATCCCCATCCCCATCCCCATCCCCATCCCCATCCCCATCCCCATCCCATCCACCCATCCCCATCCCCATCCCATCCATCTCCACCCCATCCCCATCCCCATCTCCATCCCCATCTCCATCCCCATCCCCATCCCCATCTCCATCCCCATCCCATCTCCATCTCCATCCCCATCTCCATCCCCATCTCCATCCCCATCCCCATCTCCATCCCCATCTCCATCCCCATCTCCATCCCCATCTCCATCTCCATCCCCATCTCCATCCCCATCCCCATCTCCATCCCCATCTCCATCCCCATCTCCATCCCCATCCCATCTCCATCTCCATCTCCATCCCCATCCCCATCCCCATCCCCATCTCCATCTCCATCCCCATCCCCATCCCCATCCCCATCCCCATCCCATCTCCATCTCCATCTCCATCCCCATCCCCATCCCCATCTCCATCCCCATCTCCATCTCCATCCCCATCCCCATCTCCATCCCCATCTCCATCTCCATCCCCATCTCCATCCCCATCCCCATCTCCATCCCCATCCCCATCCCCATCCCCATCCCCATCCCATCTCCATCTCCATCTCCATCCCCATCCCCATCCCCATCTCCATCCCCATCTCCATCTCCATCCCCATCTCCATCTCCATCCCCATCCCCATCCCCATCCCCATCCCCATCTCCATCCCCATCCCCATCCCCATCCCCATCCCCATCCCCATCTCCATCTCCATCTCCATCCCCATCCCCATCCCCATCTCCATCCCCATCTCCATCTCCATCCCCATCTCCATCTCCATCCCCATCCCCATCCCCATCCCCATCCCCATCCCCATCCCATCCCCATCCCCATCTCCATCTCCATCCCCTGTCCCACACCCTGTATCCCACCCCACATCCCACCCCATAACCTGCCTCCATTCCCCAATCCAGCCCCCCAGCCCCATCCCACAGGCTGAGCCAGTCCCCCCGTCTCCCCAATTCCCCCAGTCCCCACAGTCCCCCCGTTCCCTCCCAGTCTCCCAGTCCCCCCAATCCCCCCAGTCCCCCCAGACCCCAGTCCCCCCAATTCCCCCCAGTCCCCCCATTCCCCCCATTCCCCCCAGTCCCCCCAGTCCCTCCAGTTCCCCCATTTCTCCCATTTCCCCCCCCAGCCCCCCCAGCCCCCCATCCCCCCAGTCCCCCCAGCCCCCTCCCAGCCCCCAGCCCCCCAGCCCCAGCCCCCAGTCCCCCCAGTTTCCCCAGTCCCCCCATTCCCCCCAGTCCCCCCATTACCCCAGCCCCCCCATTCCCCCAGCCCCCCATTCCCCCAGTCCCCCCAGTCCCCCTCGAGGGGCGCTGGGCCCCCCAAGCCGGGGTTGGGGGGGGTCTCAGAGCCGATAATCGAATCCCGGGCGGGGGGGGGCCCCGCCTGCCGCCTGCTGGACTTGTGAAAAAAAAACTTAATTGAATTACCTTTTCCCTCTAAACTAATTAGGGCCGCAAGCTGCCACGCGAGGAGCTGCTGCGGCTGCGGCTGCCGGGGGTGGGGGGGAAGGGAGGAGGGGGGGGGAAGGGCGGGGGGGACACCTGGAGGACCCCAACTCCCCATCCCTGGGGACACGGACCCCCAACTCTGCATCCCTGGGGACAGGGACCCCCATCCCTGCATCCCTGGGGACAGGGACCCCCATCCCTCCATCCTTGGGGACAGGGACCCCCATCCCTGCATCCCTGGGGACAGGGACCCCCATCCCTCCATCCTTGGGGACAGGGACCCCCATCTCTCCATCCCTGGGGACAGGGACCCCCATCTCTCCATCCCTGGGGACAGGGACCCCCATCTCTCCATCCCTGGGGACAGGGACCCCCATCCCTCCATCCTTGGGGACAGGGACCCCCATCCCCACCTTCTTCATCTTGATGCCCCCTTCCCAACCATCCTGATCTCCTCTTCCTCGTCCTGATCCCTCCTTCCAACTCATCCCCATCTCCCCTTCCTCATCTTCATCCCTTCTTCTTCATCCTCATCCCTTCTTCCCACCCTTCCTGGTCCCTCAGTCCCACTCATCCTGATCCCTCATTCCCACCCATCCTGATCCCCCTTCCTCATCTTCATCCTCATCCCTCATCCCCATCCATCCTGGTCCTAATTCCCATCCTGATCCCTCATTCCCACCCATCCTGATCCCCTCTTCCCACCCTTCCTGGTCCCTCATCCCCATCCATCCTGATCCCCCTTCCTCATCTTCATCCCCCCTTCCTCATCCTCATCCCCCACTTCCCACTCATCCTCCTCCCTCATTCCCATCCATCCTGCTCCCTCATTCCCATCCCTCCAGATCCTCAGTTCCCATCCATCCTGATCCCACCTTCCTCATCCTGATCCCTCTTCCTCCTCCTCATCCCCCCTTCTTCATCCTCATCCCTCATCCCCATCCATCCTTATCCCCAGTTCCCATCCTGATCCCTCATTCCCACCCATCCTGATCCCCCTTCTTTATCTTCACCCCCTCTTCTTCATCCCGATGACCCCTTCCCACCCATCCTGATCTTCAGCTCCCACCCATTCCTTGTGGGGTTGGGAATTCCGGGCTCCTTGGACCCAATTCCTTCTGTATTTTGTCTCCTGCCCCTCCTGAGGAACCTCATGAGGTTCAACCAAGCCAAGCGCGAGGTCCTACACCCGGGCTGGACAACCTCCGCTTTCAATCCAGGATGGAGGAGAACGTGACTCCATGATCCAGTGGATCCCGTGTCCAGCTCTGGAGCCCTCGGCACAGGGAGGACACGGAGCTGCTGGAGCGAGGCCGGAGGAGGCCCCGGAGATGATGGGAGGGCTGGAGAACCTCCTGGAGGCCAGGCTGGAGAGTTGGGGGTGTCCATCCTGGAGAAGAGAAGGCTCCAGGGAGACCTTGGAGCAGCTTCCAGCAGGGAAAGGGGCTCCAGGGAAGGTGGGGAGGGATCAGGGAGAGCAGGGATGGGACGAGGGGAACCGTTTGGAGCTTCTAGAGGGGAGATTGAGGTGAGACCTTGACGAGAAACGTTCTCCTGGGAGGGTTTGGAGGCCCTGGGCCAGGTTGCCTGGAGCAGTGGTGGCTGCTCCATCCCTGGAGGGATTGAAGGCCACGTTGGATGGAGCTTGGAGCTCCTGATCCAGCGGGAGGTGTCCCTGCTCATGGATCTGGGTGGGCTTTGAGGTCCCTTCCACCCCAAACCATCTCACAGATCCACGATCCCAACTTGCTGTCAACAAGAACCCCCAGATCCCAGCCCTGGAGATGCTGAAGGCCACGTTGGATGGAGCCTTGGGCACCTGACCCCGTGGGATGGTCCTTCCTTGGGCACCTGACCCCGCAGGACGTTCCTTCCCAGGACAAGGAGGGGTCGGAAGTGCCGTTTATTGGAATAAATAGACAGAAATCGGGACAAGAGAGAGTCGAGCGCTCGGTGGGACCTCAACCCAAGCTGCTCCACGCTCGGACCATCTCCCGTGATGGTCCAACCCCACGATCTTCACTTTGGGAATGATGAATCCGAGCGGAGCCGCCCTCCTGGCTTCCGTACGGCTAAATCCCGTCTCCCCGAAGCTCCATCCCCTCCCGCTGCGCCCGGCCAAGCCCCCAGCTCCTCCACCTCCACGTCCCCACCACCCCCAGCCCCAGCTCCTCGCGCCCGGGGACCATCCCGGGACCAGCTCCGGCTTTTTCCGGCTGAGCCGCCCGCGGCCTGGGCTCGGGGGCTTCTCCTCAACCTTCCCCTCAAGGAGAAGCTCCGTGGTGGCCCTACAAGAAGTAGGAGATGTTTTCGGGGTTCAGAGGCGCCTGGATGTCCAGTTTCCGGGCTTTGCTGCCCTTCTCCACGATCTCCAGCCGCAGGGTCGGAGCCTTCGCCTTCTCGGAGCCAGCGGAAGCGTCGCCCTCGGGCTTCAGAAGCTGCTTGTCCGAGTCCTCCACCGCGATCCTCAAGGTGCAGCCCCGCGGCAGCAGGTCCTGCTCATAGGCGGCTGCCAGCTGGTTCACAACGCGGCGTTCCACCTGGACAACCCATCCCAGAGCCCTGATCCACCTGGAGAACCCATCCCAGAGCCCTGATCCACCTGGAGAACCCATCCCAGAGCCCTCATCCACCTGGAGAACCCATCCCAGAGCCCTCATCCACCTGGAGAACCCATCCCACACCCCTGATCCACCTGGAGAACCCATCCCAGAGCCCTGATCCACCTGGAGAACCCATCCCAGAGCCCTGATCCACCTGGAGAACCCATCCCAGAGCCCTCATCCACCTGGAGAACCCATCCCAGAGCCCTGATCCACCTGGAGAACCCATCCCAGAGCCCTGATCCACCTGGAGAACCCATCCCAGAGCCCTGATCCACCTGGAGAACCCATCCCACACCCCTGATCCACCTGGAGAACCCATCCCAGAGCCCTGATCCACCTGGAGAACCCATCCCACACCCCTGATCCACCTGGAGAACCCATCCCAGAGCCCTCATCCACCTGGAGAACCCATCCCACACCCCTGATCCACCTGGAGAACCCATCCCAGAGCCCTGATCCACCTGGAGAACCCATCCCAGAGCCCTGATCCACCTGGAGAACCCATCCCAGAGCCCTGATCCACCTGGAGAACCCATCCCAGAGCCCTGATCCACCTGGAGAACCCATCCCAGAGCCCTGATCCACCTGGAGAACCCATCCCAGAGCCCTGATCCACCTGGAGAACCCATCCCAGAGCCCTGATCCACCTGGAGAACCCATCCCAGAGCCCTGATCCACCTGGAGAACCCATCCCAGAGCCCTGATCCACCTGGAGAACCCATCCCAGAGCCCTGATCCACCTGGAGAACCCATCCCAGAGCCCTGATCCACCTGGAGAACCCATCCCAGAGCCCTGATCCCCCTGGAGAACCCATTCCAGAGCCCTGATCCACCTGGAGAACCCATCCCAGAGCCCTGAGCCACCTGGAGAACCCATCCCAGAGCCCTGAGCCACCTGGAGAACACATCCCAGAGCCCTGATCCACCTGGAGAACCCATCCCAGAGCCCTGATCCACCTGGAGAACCCATCCCAGAGCCCTGATCCACCTGGAGAACCCATCCCAGAGCCCTGATCACCTGGAGAACCCATCCCAGAGCCCTGATCCCCCTGGAGAACCCATCCCAGAGCCCTGATCCACCTGGAGACCCTTCGGCTCTACCTCGTGTTTGATGGATCGGGCTCCGTAGTGGAGGTTGTAGCCGTCAGCCAGGACGTCCATGACCTCCCTGTCCCACAGCAAGGTGATGTTGTGCCTCGTCTTGGCCTGTTGGGGAGAAGAAGACGCAGAAGACCTTCCAGCAGGTGTTGGTAGAACTTCCAGCAACCTCATTCCTTCAGGATCGGGGACAATCCGGAGGGACGTGAGGAGCTCCACCAGGCCAGACCCCCGGGAAACCCGGATGCCTGGAGGCCAACGAGCCCAACGAGGTCTTGGGACGCGCCCTGGAGCTCATCCTGGTCCCACCACAGGTGGAGCCAAGGATTTACCTTCTTGGCCCAGAACTTCAGCTCCTTGTTGACCAACTGGATCAGCTCCGAGTGGCAAAAAGGGAGGAAGTAGACGATCTCGTTGATTCTTCCCAGGAACTCGTCCCGTCGGAAATGAGCCTGGGGGGGGGACCGGGACGAGGTCACGGGGCTGGAGACACCACAGGAGAAGCTCCCCTGGCGTCTCCTCCACCTCCAGAAGCTCAAGAGTCCAGGAAGCCACCCCACCCCTCGCCACGGGGCTGGAAATCCAGCTCCGGGGCCACCAGGAGAACTTCTCAGGGTGGTTTCCAGGAGGAGTTTGCTCTTCTGGAGACACCAAGAGGATCTAGAAACCGATGTCTCCGGCCACATCTGCCCAGCTCCAGCTTCTCCTGCTGCTTCCTCCTCCCCGGAAGCAACCAGGAGGTCGACCCAGGAGGTCCGACCCTTGGTTCCTTGCAGGGGCAGCACCACAAAGACCTTCAGCAACGTCTTAAAGACGCTCAGAGGGGTGGGGAGAGGCGGTTGAGGTCAGGGATCCTGGTCCCTCCTGCAGAAGAGCTGGAGATCAGCCGTGGTGACCCCTTAAATCCATGTTCCCACCTTCTCCTCCTCGTCCCATGGTTCTTCTACCATGAGGGCGCAGGAAGCCAAGAAGATGTTCTGGGGTTCTCCTGGGCTCCAGCTCTATCATGGAGTCATGGGTTGGAAGGGACCTCAAAGCTCATCCAGATCCATGAGCAGGGACACCTCCCACTGGATTAGGAGCTCCAAGCTCCATCCAACGTGGCCTTCAACCCCTCCAGGGACGGAGCAGCCACCACTGCTCTGGGCAACCTGGTCCAGGACCTCCCAACCTTCTCAGAAGAACGTTTCTCCTCAAGGTCTCACCTCAATCTCCCCTCTAGAAGCTCCAAATGGTTCCCCTCGTCCCATCCCTGCTCTCCTGATCCAGCAGAAGCTTCCCTGGAGCCCCTTTCCCTGCTGGAAGCTGCTCCAAGGTCTCCCTGGAGCCTTGTCTTCTCCAGGATGGACACCCCCAACTCTCCAGCCTTGGTGGGGAGGAGCAGGATGGACACGGCACCGTGTGACGGAGCAACCGGAGCTCGGGACGCCTGAAACCGAAGCCACGAGCGAAGGAGCCGACCCGTTACCTTCAGGATGGGCCGAATGACCTTCTCCTTGAACTGCTTGGAGATGGTGATCTTCTCCGCCACCTGGACGTCACCTGCAAAGCAGGAGGACAGCGCGGTCGGTGGGGCTGGAGGGACCTGGGCCCCCCCAGCTCCGCGGCTCCTGGGGGATGGAGGAGCGAAGCCACCTGAGAAGGTGCAGGGGCGTGAGGGAAGGTCCAAGGGAGCAGCTCCACGTGGACGTGGAACCTCCACACCCACCACACGGGGCTTGGGAGAAGGTTGGAGGTCCCAGAGGAGCGTCTTCTGGAGGTTTCAGGTAACAGGAGACGCGTCTCCCACACCAGTGTCCATCAGAGACTCATGGAATGGGTTGGGTTGGAAGGGACCTCAAACTCACCCAGCTCCACCAGCAGGGACACCTCCCACTGCATCAGGAGCTCCAAGCTCCATCCAACGTGGCCTTCAACCCCTCCAGGGATGGAGCAGCCACCACTGCTCCAGGCAACCTGGTCCAGGGCCTCCCAACCTTCTCAGGAGAATGTTCTCCTCAAGGTCTCACCTCAATCTCCCCTCTTGTAGCTCCAAAACTGCTCCTCCTCGTCCCATCCCTGCTCTCCCTGGTCCAGAGCTTCTCCCCAGCTTCCCTGGAGCCCCTTTCCCTGCTGGAAGCTGCTCCAAGGTCTCCCTGGAGCCTCCTCTTCTCCAGGATGGACAACCCCAACTCTCCAGCCTGGCCTCCAGGAGGTTCTCCAGCCCTCCCATCATCTCCGGGGGCTCCCAGTCCCTTCTCCAGCCAACGAGGTCTCCAATGGATCTGGATCCATGGCTGGAGGGCAGGAGGAGCTAGAGAGGGATCGGGATCCATGGCTGGAGGGCAGGAGGATCTAGAGAGGGATCTGGATCCATGGCTGGAGGGCAGGAGGAGCTAGAGAGGGAGCTGGATCCATGGCTGGAGGGCAGGAGGATCTAGAGAGGGATCTGGATCCATGGCTGGAGGGCAGGAGGAGCTAGAGAGGGAGCTGGATCCATGGCTGGAGGGCAGGAGGAGCTAGAGAGGGATCTGGATCCATGGCTGGAGGGCAGGAGGAGCTAGAGAGGGAGCTGGATCCATGGCTGGAGGGCAGGAGGATCTGCAGAGGGATCTGGATCCATGGCTGGAGGGCAGGAGGATCTGCAGAGGGATCTGGATCCATGGCTGGAGGGCAGGAGGAGCTAGAGAGGGAGCTGGATCCATGGCTGGAGGGCAGGAGGAGCTAGAGAGGGAGCTGGATCCATGGCTGGAGGGCAGGAGGATCTGCAGAGGGATCTGGATCCATGGCTGGAGGGCAGGAGGATCTGCAGAGGGATCTGGATCCATGGCTGGAGGGCAGGAGGAGCTAGAGAGGGATCTGGATCCATGGCTGGAGGGCAGGAGGAGCTAGAGAGGGATCGGGATCCATGGCTGGAGGGCAGGAGGAGCTAGAGAGGGATCGGGACAACCTCCCAGTCCATTCCCTGCCCAGCATGGATTGGGGTTAAGCTCGGATCCTTCTGGAAGGACCATGTGGATAACCTGGTTAGGAAGACCCGGTGCTGCTGGGCTGCTGGGTGGACTTGATGACCTCGAGGTCTTCTCCAACCTAAATAACTCCATGATTCCATGGAGCAAACCCCTTAAACCTCTTTAGAGCGGAGGCCGGGACGTCCCTCGCTCTTTTCTAGGAGGCATCTGGGAGGCTTCAGCGAGGACGGAAGGTGCGAGGAGACCACGGGGAGAGAGCTGCGGCTCAGGGGGGCGGCGAGGTGGGACACGAAACCTTCTCCGAAGAGCAGGAGAGGGTCGGGAAGGGTGGGAGGTACCTAAGTTCTCGGCCAGCCTCTTCTTGCTCATGTCCAGGGCCTCTTGGCGGAGCTGGAGGGCGTGCTGGGCGATCTCCTCGCTGCCCACGTTGGACGTCATGATGAAGATGGCGTCTTTGCAGTCGATGGTCCTGCCCTTGCCGTCCGTCAGCCGGCCCTGGGACACGGCAGAGCCACAAACCTCGGAGAAGGTCGCGACACAGACCCCTCTGGAGACCCTCCTGCCCTCCAGCCATGGATCCCGATCCCTCTCTAGCTCCTCCTGCCCTCCAGCCATGGATCCAGATCCCTCTCTAGCTCCTCCTGCCCTCCAGCCATGGATCCAGATCCCTCTGCAGATCCTCCTACCCTCCAGCCATGGATCCAGCTCCCTCTCTAGCTCCTCCTGCCCTCCAGCCATGGATCCAGATCCCTCTCAAGCTCCTCCTGCCCTCCAGCCATGGATCCAGGTCCCTCTCTAGATCCTCCTGCCCTCCGGCCATGGATCCAGATCCCTCTCTAGCTCCTCCTGCCCTCCAGCCATGGATCCAGATCCCTCTCTAGCTCCTCCTGCCCTCCAGCCATGGATCCAGATCCCTCTCTAGCTCCTCCTGCCCTCCAGCCATGGATCCAGATCCCTCTCTAGCTCCTCCTGCCCTCCAGCCATGGATCCAGATCCCTCTCTAGCTCCTCCTGCCCTCCAGCCATGGATCCAGATCCCTCTCTAGCTCCTCCTGCCCTCCAGCCATGGATCCAGATCCCTCTGCAGATCCTCCTGCCCTCCAGCCATGGATCCAGATCCCTCTCTAGCTCCTCCTGCCCTCCAGCCATGGATCCAGATCCCTCTCTAGCTCCTCCTGCCCTCCAGCCATGGATCCAGATCCCTCTCTAGCTCCTCCTGCCCTCCAGCCATGGATCCAGATCCCTCTCTAGCTCCTCCTGCCCTCCAGCCATGGATCCAGATCCCTCTCTAGCTCCTCCTGCCCTCCAGCCATGGATCCAGATCCCTCTCTAGCTCCTCCTGCCCTCCAGCCATGGATCCAGATCCCTCTCTAGCTCCTCCTGCCCTCCAGCCATGGATCCACATCCCCTGTCTTCTTCTGAACCTCCCCGGCGCCGTCTCCACCCCGGAAAGGAGGCCCTACCTCATCGAAGAGCTGGAGCATGATGGTGAGGACGTCTGGATGGGCTTTGTCGACCTCGTCGAAGAGGACCACGGCGTTTGGACACTGCTTGAGCTTTTTGGTGAGCTGCCCCCCCTCCTCGTGGCCCACGTAGCCGGGTGGGGACCCGATGAACTTGGCGACCTAGGAGGAAACATCAGGACACGACCAAGGTGATCCAGGGCCACCAGGAAGGAGGAGGGTGGCCACCTCCAGCTGGGGCAGGTGGCTCAAAGCTCCATCCAACCCGGCCTTGAACATCTCCAGAGAGCTCCAACCCCATCCAACCCGGCCTTGAACATCTCCAGGTGGCTCCAACCCCATCCAACCCGGCCTTGAACATCTCCAGGTGGCTCCAACCCCATCCAACCCGGCCTTGAACATCTCCAGGTGGCTCCAGCCCCATCCAACCCGGCCTTGAACATCTCCAGGTGGCTCCAACCCCATCCAACCCGGCCTTGAACATCTCCAGGTGGCTCCAACCCCATCCAACCTGGCCTTGAACATCTCCAGGTGGCTCCAGCCCCATCCAACCCGGCCTTGAACATCTCCAGGTTGCTCGAAGCTACCAGATCCAGCGGGAGATGGTCAAGAGCAGGTTTGATGGGCTTTGAGGTCCCTTCCAAGCCAACCCAATCCACGATTCCATGATTCTGAAGGTATCTCAGCCAGGATCTCATCCATTTTTGTAGGACACAGACCCCTCCAAAGGGATTCCGGGTCCTCCCAGCTCCTCAGGTGACCTCGGTGAGATGTCCCACCTCTCCGGTGATGACGGAGAGATGCTTCCAGTCACCATCCGAAGCAGGAGATGCTCAGCCCCCCCCGGGAGAACGAGGACAACGCTGGGATTTGTCTAAATCGGCCGGAGAAGAAGAGAGAGAACGTCGACTCACCTCGTGCCGCTCCTGGAACTCCGACATGTCCATCCTGATGAACCCCTGAAAGAGAAAGAAGAACCAACCACGTTGATGGATTCTCAAGGCTTCGTGTGCCCTCCAGGACCTCAGGGGTGGACACTCCCAAGGATTGGAGAGGCCAAATCCACCTCGAAACGCTACTCCATGAAGGAGAAGATGATGGGAGGGCTGGAGAACCTCCTGGAGGCCAGGCTGGAGAGGTGGGGGTGTCCATCCTGGAGAAGAGAAGGCTCCAGGGAGACCTTGGAGCAGCTTCCAGCAGGGAAAGGGGCTCCAGGGAAGCTCTCGACCAGGAGGTGCCGTGAGAGGATGAGGAGGAACCGTTTGGAGCTTCCAGAGGGGAGACTGAGGTGGGATCTTGAGGAGAAACGTTCTCCTGGGAGGGTGGGGAGGCCCTGGGATGGGTTACCAGGAGAAGTGGTGGCTGCTCCATCCCTGGAGGGGCTGAAGGCCACGTTGGATGGAGCTTGGAGCTCCTGAGCCAGTGGGAGGTGTCCCTGCTCGTGGAACTGGGTGGGTCTGAGGTCCTTCCAACCCAACCCCTTCCAAGATTCCGAGGAAGACGCCAGCAGCTTCTCAGAGAACCAGGAACGGTCTCCACTGGGAAGGGGCTGGAGAACAAGGGTTGAGGAGCAGCTGAGGGACCTGGGGTTGAGTCTGGAGAAGAGGAGGCTGAGGGGACACCTCATCGCTCTCCAGAAAAGAGCTTGTGGGGAGGTGGGTTGGGGTCTCCTCCCAAGGAACATGGGGTGGGATGAGAGGAAACGGCCTCAAGTTGCTCCAGGGGAGGTTGAGGTTGGATCCTGGGAGAAGTTCCATCATGGAAAGAGGTGGGAAGCCCTGGCAGATGCTGCCCAGGGCGCTGGTGGCGTCTCCATCCCTGGTGGGGCTCAAAACCCGTGTGGAAGCACCAAGAAACCAACCCCAGCCCACGGGAAGAAGCACAAGGAAGGGGAGTCACCTTCTTGATGTCCTTATGGAGGTACTTGGCCGTCTGCTTGGCCAGCTCCGTTTTTCCTGTTCGAAGGGAGAAAAGACGTTCAAGGGGGTTCATCCCCATCCCTGGAGACGTTCTCGGCCTTAAGATCCATAAAATCAGGGGGGATCGGGACACGGATCCAGGGATGGAGGGTGGAAGGAGCTAGAGAGGGACCTGGATCCATGGCTGGAGGGCAGGAGGAGCTAGAGAGGGAGCTGGATCCATGGCTGGAGGGCAGGAGGATCTAGAGAGGGATCTGGATCCATGGCTGGAGGGCAGGAGGAGCTAGAGAGGGATCTGGATCCATGGCTGGAGGGCAGGAGGAGCTAGAGAGGGATCTGGATCCATGGCTGGAGGGCAGGAGGAGCTAGAGAGGGAGCTGGATCCATGGCTGGAGGGCAGGAGGAGCTAGAGAGGGATCTGGATCCATGGCTGGAGGGCAGGAGGATCTAGAGAGGGATCTGGATCCATGGCTGGAGGGCAGGAGGAGCTAGAGAGGGAGCTGGACCATTCCATGATTCCAAGGGATGGTTCACATTGCAGGAAGGTGGATCTGGATGGGCTTTGAGGTCCCTTCCAAGCCAACCCAACCCAACCCATTCCATGATTCCAAGGGTCTGGTTGACACATCAGGCGGTGGAACTAGATGGGCTTTGAGGTCCCTTCCAACCCAAGATTCCAAGATTCCCCAATTATCCTGTGGGCGCCGCCCCTTCTCCATCCTTGGGGACCCCCAGGTGCCCCCAGAACCCTCCGGCCCAAGCCTGGTGGTGGCCGCCCAACGCGACGAAGGCCGCGATGGCCATTTTGAAGGAGAAGACGCCCTTCTAACTGGTTTTAACTGGTGCGGGGTGGGGGGTGGGGGAGCCCCAACTTCTCCTCCCTCCATCCCACCATTACCTATTCCAGAAGATCCCAAGAAGAGGAAGACGAGCGGGTGCTCCTCGTCGTACCATCCGTTCTCCTTCCTGCGAACGGCTTCGTTTCCAGGGCAAACGAGAAGAGCAGGAGGTCGGGGTTGGGGGGATGGAGGGAAGCGGATCCATCAGTGACACGAGCGCCAGGGTCATTAGCGCTGAGGACACGCCGCGGTCCCCGTCCCCCCCATCCCCGCTCCTCCTCGTTGCCGTGAGGGCTCGTTAATTCGATCAAGCAGCCAAGGTTCCCCCCCCGAGACGCCTAATCGGGTTTGCATGGATTTGGGAAGGCGCCCGGAGCAGCTTCCCGAGCAACTTTTCCAGGCGTTGCCAGGGAGACGGCGAGAGGAGGAGGAGGAGATGGAGGAGATGGAAGGAGAAAAAGCTGTTGGAGAAGAGGTTCCTGGCGGGGTGGATGGCGAGAAGGAGCCTCCCGAAGGCTCCGAACTGGGAATTCCTTCTAAATTCGGGAATTAGCCAAGAGGTCGGGTTGGAAGGGACCCGAAAGATCATCCAGGGCCACGGCATGAGGAGCTCCGAGCTCCATCCAAGGTGGCCTCCAACCCCTCCAGGGATGGAGCAGCCCCAGCTTCCCTGGACAACCTGGTCCAGGGTCTCCCCACCCTCGCGGTGAGAAGCTCCTCCTGGTGTCCGGTCTAACCCCTCCCCAGTTTGTCCCCGTTCCCCCAGTCCCAGCCCCACCAGCCCGTGGGAACAGCCCCTCCCCAGCTCTCCGGGAGCCCCCTCAGGGTCGGGGAGCTGCTCCAAGGGCTCCTCGGAGCCTTCTCCTCCCCACGATGAAGAACCCCAACTCTCGCGGCTTGTCCTGCTGCGGGAGGTCAATCCTTGGGGTCTCCAGGAGCCCCAAACCCCGATCCAGGTTGGTGGGGAAGGGGCTGGGAGCAGCTCCGAGGAGAAGGCCCCGGGAGCTCCAACCGTGTCCTGGGCTGCGTCCAAAGCCGGGGGAGCAGCAGGACCAGGGAGGGGATTGTCCCCTCTGCTCCTCTGGTGGGACCAACCCTGGAGCCCGTGTCCAGCTCTGGAGCCCTCGGCACAGGGAGGACACGGAGCTGCTGGAGCGAGGCCGGAGGAGGCCCCGGAGATGATGGGAGGGCTGGAGAACCTCCTGGAGGCCAGGCTGGAGAGTTGGGGGTGTCCATCCTGGAGAAGAGAAGGCTCCAGGGAGACCTTGGAGCAGCTTCCAGCAGGGAAAGGGGCTCCAGGGAAGCTTCTGCTGGATCAGGGAGGGCAGGGATGGGACGAGGGGAACCGTCTGGAGCTTCTAGAGGGGACATTGAGGTGAGATCTTGGGGAGAAACGTTCTCCTGGGAGGGTTTGGAGGCCCTGGGCCAGGTTTCCCAGAGCAGTGGTGGCTGCTCCATCCCTGGAGGGGTTGAAGGCCACGTTGGATGGAGCTTGGAGCCCCTGATCCAGTGGGAAGTGACCCACCCTCTCAGGAGAATGTTTCTTCTCAAGATCTCACCTCAATCTCCTCTCTAGAAGCTCCAAACTCTTCCCCTCATCCCATCCCTGCTCTCCCTGATCCCTCCCCAGCTTCCCTGGAGCCCCTTTCCCTGCTGGAAGCTGCTCCAAGGTCTCCATGGAGCCTTCTCTTCTCCAGGATGAACAACCCCAACTCTCCAGCCTGGCCTCCAGGAGGTTCTCCAGCCCTCCCATCATCTCCGGGGCCTCCTCCAGCCTCGCTCCAGCAGCTCCGTGTCCTCCCTGTGCCGAGGGATCCAGAGCTGGACACGGAGCTCCAGGTTTGGTCCCACCAGCGGCTTGGTTGAACCTCCAGAGGTTCCCACCGAGCCGCTTCTCCGGCAAATAGTCCCTAAAATCCGATTTCACCTTCTCCGGGTGCCGCTGGAGGCCCTTCCCCATCCCACCCCGTCCCCCTTCTCGCTGGAGCTCCTCCCGCGCGGCCAACGGGGGGTCAGAAGCGTTGAGAAAATTGATGAGGAAGAACCCGAGCGCCGACAACTCCTCCGGCTCGCTCCGCTCGGATAATAAAGGTAATAAAGCTTCGCCGCGGGGCACGGAGTGACCACCGGCCGGGGTCAAGCGGTCAATGGGGTGGAGGCGGCGAGGGTTAAGTGCCGGCCCCGTGCTCGGCCTCCGGACTTTATGGTGGACGCTCTCGGCTCGGCTCCAGGGCTGCAAACGGCTCCATAAAATCAGCCCTGAAGGGCTTGAGGTTCAGCGGGAGAGGCCGGGGGGGAGATGGGGATGGAGGTGGGAGGAGAAACACCTGGTGAGGAGCCGAAACTCCCCTTCAAGTGGACTTTGAGGGACGGGATCGGAGCTCACGGCATCACATAGAGGGGGTGGAGAACCTGGAACAAGCTGGGGGGGCAGGAAAGTTGGGTTTGGAAAACGTGGTCGTCCTGGAGAGGAGGGTTTGGAGAACGTGGTTGTCCTGGAAAGTTGGGTTTGGAGAACGTGGTTGTCCTAGAGAGGAGGGTCAGAAAACCTGGACCATCCTGGTTGTCCTGGAGAGGAGGGTTTGGAAAACCTGGTTCTCCTGGAGAGGAGGGTTTGGAAAACTTGGTTCTCCTGGAGAGGAGGGTTTGGAAAACCTGGTTCCCCTGGAGAGGAGGGTTTGGAAAACTTGGTTCTCCTGGAGAGGAGGGTTTGGAAAACCTGGTTCCCCTGGAGAGGAGGGTTTGGAAAACTTGGTTCTCCTGGAGAGGAGGGTTTGGAAAACCTGGTTCCCCTGGAGAGGAGGGTTTGGAAAACCTGGTTCTCCTGGAGAGGAGGGTCAGAAAACGTGGTTGTCCTGGAAAGTTGAGTTTGGAAAACATGGTTGTCCTGGAGAGGAGGGGTCAGAAAACCTGGTTGTCCTGGAGAGGAGGGTCAGAAAACCTGGACCATCCTGGTTGTCCTGGAGAGGAGGGTTTGAATCTCATGGAGAGGAGCCCCCACCCCCCAGATCCAGCAGCTCTTCCGCATCGTCCAAGCCCCGTTGGCTTCATCCCGAGGAACACTGACACCATCCAAGGGCAGAGCCAGTCGGAAGGAGGAGAAGCCGGTGGGTCCCGTCCTCTCCTTGGATCTGCACCCACCACCCCCCCTTGACCTCTCCAGGTTGAGGGTCGCGCCCGGAATCCTCTGGGAAACTTCTCCCTGTCCCACCACAACTTCAGGAACGGCCGAAACGAATAATGAAAAGGCGTCCGGGCGTCTTCTCCCCAAAATTCCATCGAAGCCTTCGGAGCCGGCGTCCGAGCCAAGAGGTTGACGAGGACGTTGGGTCCTTCTCCTCCGGAGCCATTTCCAAGCGCTTCTCGCTTTGTTCGGCGCCTCCGTCACGGCGTCTCCGAGAGGCCCCCGGCTCGAGCTGATGAATTCGCTGTATTACTTGGTGGCGATCAATAGCCCAGAGGTTCTCCAGGGGTTCCATGGCACCAAAATTGGTTTCGGCCGATTTGTGAGCGTAATAAACGTCCCTTTATCGCATCGTTTCACTCAGCGAAGAGTCTCCCACCCGCCCCGGCTCCAAGGGGCCGCGGGGCGAGGGCGCCAGGACCCAGCGGGGGATCCTCCTCCGTCCTCCAGGCTCGGAATCCACGATCCAAGGATGGAGGCGTCACCAGGATCCGCTCCTCCACCCACCCCCCCCCCCCCCCCACCGGTGGCTGCAGGAGGAGGGAGGATTCTAGGATCACGGTTGGGAAGGGACCTCAAGGGTCAACAGCCCCTGGTGGCCTCGGAAGCAGGGAATGGGTTGGGTGGGAAGGGGTTTGGAAGCACATCCAGATCCAAGCACCTCGTGGTGGGTCCCTCACCTCAAGAAGGATGTTGAGGGGCTGGAGTGAGTCTGGAGAAGGGAACGGAGCTGGGGAAGGGGCTGGAGAACAAGAGGAGCATGTGAGGAACCTGGGGGGGTTCCGCCTGGAGAAGAGGAGGCTGAGGGGAGACCTCGTTGCTCTCTCCAACTCCCTGAGAGGAGGTTGTGGAGAGGAGGGAGCTGGGCTCTTCTCCCAAGGGACAGGGGACAGGACGAGAGGGAACGGCCTCAAGCTCCACCAGGAGAAGTTCAGGATGGAAATTTCTCATGGAAAAGGTCACTGGGAGCTGGTGGAATCTTCTCAGGGAGGGGGTCGAGTCCCCTTCCTGGAGGGGTTTGAGGGCCGGGTGGACGAGGTGCTGAGGGACACGGGTTAGTGATGGATGGGAAGGGTTGGACTCCATGATCCGGTGGGTCTCTTCCAACCTGGTGATTCCATGATTCCATGGGCAGGGACACCTCCACCAGAGCCTCATCTTAAAGCGAAGGACACGCAAGCCACGGCTTGAGAAACACGGTGACCTTCTGTGTCACCAGAGAAAGTGGATGGAGTCAGAGAATCATGGAATCACGGAATGGGTTGGGTTCAAGGGACCTTAAAGCCCACCCAGATCCACGAGCAGGGTCACCTCCCACTGGATCAGGGGCTCCAAGCTCCATCCAACGTGGCCTTCAACCCCTCCAGGGATGGAGCAGCCACCACGGCTCTGGGAAACCTGGGCCAGGACCTCCCAACCTTCTCAGGAGAATGTTCTCCTCAAGATCTCACCTCAATCTCCCCTCTAGAAGCTCCAAACAGTTCCCCTCGTCCCATCCCTGCCCTCCTGATCCAGCAGAAGCTTCCCTGGAGCCCCTTTCCCTGCTGGAAGCTGCTCCAAGGTCTCCCTGGAGCCTTCTCTTCTCCAGGATGGACAACCCCAACTCTCCAGCCTGGCCTCCAGGAGGTTCTCCAGCCCTCCCACCATCTCCGGGGCCTCCTCCGGCCTCGCTCCAGCAGCTCCGTGTCCTCCCTGTGCCGAGGGCTCCAGAGCTGGACACGGGCTCCAGGTTTGGTCCCACCAGAGGAGCAGAGGGGACAATCCCCTCCCTCACCCTCTTCTCCCCCAGCTTTGGCTGCAGCCCAGGATCTCGTTGTCCTCCTGGGCTGGGAACACGCCTTTCTGGCTCCTGTTGAGCTTCTCCTCCCCCAGCGCCCCGAGTCCTTCTCCTCGGAGCTGCTCCCGGGCCGCTCATGGGATCGCAGACCCCTCTGGGATCACCAACCCCCTCCAAACCCTCCAAACCCCCTCAGGCAGGAGAGGTTTCTCCACCGACCCCTCAAGAGCTCTGGACGCTGCGGGGAGACCTGAGGAGAACCCAAACCACGGATGGAGCCGCCCTGGGAGCCTTCGAGCTGCTCCTCCGGGTGGATTTGGCCTCCAACAGGAGGTTCTCCAGCCCTCCCATCATCTCCGGGGCCTCCTCCGGCCTCGCTCCAGCAGCTCCAGGTCCTCCCAGCGCTGGGGACGCCCGCGACCCCCGACCAAGTCCAGCAACTCAGGGATTTGGTGCATTCGCTGCTCCAAGAAGAAGCTCGGAAGACGCAGAGTCCGGGTTTGAGGAGGAGACGAAGCCAGTCGTGTCCCACCTCGGGGTTCCCGGCCGGAGGAGACCCCCCGGAGCGAGTAAATAACCCCAACAACTCAACTTGGAGGGGTCGGAAAGAAGGATTCGGGGCTGGAGATCCCTCCTGGCTCGGAGAGCGGCCGAGCGGCGAGGCCGGAGGGAGCGGGGGAGGCTCCCGCGCCCGCGGGGGGCGAAGCGAGCGCGTCCCCCCGTAATTTAATAAGGCTCCAGCTCCACAAAGGGCGGCAGCAGCACCACCTGGGGCAGGACCAGGCGCTCCCCATTAATCAAAGCTTCCCAATTAGCCGGAGACGCTGCCCCCGGGCGCGGCCGTGTCCGCGGGGGCCGAGCCGGAGCTGGCTGGGCCGGCACCGGGCTCCTCTTTGTGAGCCACCAGGACACGGAGAAGGTCGGCGGGGTCGGTAGCGAGGAGGTTTGAGCTCAACCTGCTCCCCGCAACGGCACCTCCGGGCCCGGGATTGAATCAGAGAATCCGAAAATCCTGGAGTCAGAGACTCCGAGAGGCCTGGGATCACAGAATCCTGGGATCACAGAATCCTAGACTCATAGACAGAATCCTAGAATCCTAGAATCCACGAATACCTGAATTCTCAAATCCTAGAATCCTAGACTCATAGACTCACAGAATCCAAGAATCCTCGAATCCTAGAATCCTAGACTCATAGATTCCTAGAATCCTAGAATCCTTGAATCCTCGAATCCTAGAATCCTCAAATCCTAGACTCATAGACTCCTAGAATCCTAGACTCATAGAATCCTGGGATCACAGAATCCTAGAATCCTCATAGACTCACAGACTCCTAGAATCCTAGACTCAGACTCATAGAATCCTAGACTCGTAGACTCCTAGACTCATAGAATCCTAGACTCCTAGACTCATAGAATCCTAGAATCCTTGAATCCTAGAATCCTAGACTAATAGAATACTAGAATCCTAGACTCACAGACTCATAGAATCCTAGACTCCAGGACTCATAGAATCCTAGAATCATAGACTCATAAAATCCTAGAATCATAGACTCCTAGAATCGTAGACTCCTAGACTCATAGAATCCTAGACTCATCGACTCATAGAATCCTAGAATCCTCCAATCCTCAAATCCTAGAATCATAGACTCATAGACCCATAGAATCCTAAAATCCTAGACTCAGAGACTCCTAGAATCCGAGAATCACAGACCCACAGAATCAAAGACTCGTAGAATCCTAGACTCCTAGAATCCTAGACCCATAGAATCACAGACCCATAGAATCCTAGACTCATAGACTCATAGAATCCTAGAATCCTAAAATCCTAGACTCATAGACTCAGAGAATCAGAGAATCAAAGACTCATAGATTCATAGAATCTTAGAATCCTAGAATCCTGGACCCATAGAATCCTAGAATCCTAGACTCATAGAATCCTAGAATCCTAGAATCCTTCAATCCTAGAATCCTATACTCATACACACAGAGAATCATAGAATCCTGGAATCCTAGACTCATAGACCCATAGAATCCTAGAATCTAGAATACTAGAATCCTAGACTCCTAGAATCATAGACCCATAGAATCCTAGAGTCCTAGACTCCTAGACTCCTAGAATCCTAGACTCCTAGAATCCTAGAATCCAAACCCCTAGATTCATAGAATCATAGAATCCTTGAATCATAGAATCATAGAATCCTGGAATCCTAGACTCATAGACCCATAGAATCGTAGACTCATAGAATCCTGGAATCACAGAATCACCAGGTTGGAAAGGACCCATCGGATCATGGAGTCCAACCATTCCCATCCATCCCCAACCCGTGTCCCTCAGCACCTCGTCCACCCGGCCCTCAAACCCCTCCAGGAAGGGGACTCGACCCCCTCCCTGGGCAGATTCCACCAGCTCCCAGTGACCTTTTCCATGAGGAATTTCTCTCTGGTGTCCAGTTGGAGCTCCAGTGGAGCTTGAGGCCGTTCCCTCTCGTCCTGTCCCCTGGCCCTTGGGAGAAGAGCCCAGCTCCCTCCTCTCCACAACCTCCTCTCAGGGAGTTGGAGACAGCAACGAGGTCTCCCCTCAGCCTCCTCTTCTCCAGGATAAACACCCCCAGGGCCCTCAGGCTTGTTCTCCAGCCCCTTCCCCAGCTCCGTTCCCTTCTCCAGACGTTCTCCAGCCCCTCAAGGTCTTTCTTGGAGAGAAGGACCCAGCACTGACCCCAGGATTCGAGGTTGGGTCTCCCCAGAGGGAGAAGAACCTCCCTGGCCCTGCTGGCCACGCCGGGGCTGCTCCAAGCCAAGATGCCCTTGGCCTCCTTGGCCCCCTGGGCCCTGCTGGATCATGCTCAACCAACACCCCCACGTGAAGAACCTTGAGGAGCTGGAGAACATCTGGAGAAGGGAATGGAGCTGGGAAGGGGCTGGAGAACAAGGGTGGAGGGAGCAGCTGAGGGACCTGGGGTTGAGTCTGGAGAAGAGGAGGCTGAGGGGAGACCTCCTCGCTCTCCAGAAAGGAGCTTGTGGGGAGGTGGGTTGGTGTCTCCTCCCTAAGAACACGGGATGGATGAGAGGAAACAGCCTCAAGTTGCTCCAGGGGAGGTTGAGGTTGGATCCTGGGAGAAGTTCCTTCACGGAAAGGGTTGGGAAGCCCTGGCAGACGCTTCTCAGGGCGCTGGTGGCGTCTCCATCCCTGGAGGGTCCAAAACGCGTGTGGCCGTGGCCTTGGGGACAGGGTTCGGTCACCTGGGTGGGCTTGGGCTGAGGGTTGGACTGGAGGAGCTTGGGGATCTTCTCCAACCTTCACGATTCCACGAGTCCACGACGACCAGACCTCGTCCCCCTCTGCTCCGCAGACGCCCAACACCCTTCCAGCCGTCTCCGAGTGACCAGCTCGTTCCCATAACGAAGTTAACGTGCTGCTCTGCTTCTCCTCCAGCTCCACCCCTTGGTCCCACGTGAAGCATTCCCTTCTCCTCGCTTTGGGGTCCCCTCCCAGCCCCAAGCGCTCGGGCTCTTCGGATCTAACCTGGCTTGATTTAATTTGGACTCTCAACAGTGGAAACTCTTCTCAACAAGGTCAACTCGCCCAGCCTGGCCTCCAGGAGGTTCTCCAGCCCTCACATCATCTCCGTGGCCTCCCCACCCTCCCAGGAGAATGTTTCTCCCCAAGATCTCACCTCAATCTCCCCTCTAGAAGCTCCAAATGGTTCCCCTCGTCCCATCCCTGCTCTCCCTCATCCAGAAGAAGCTCTCCTGGAGCCCCTTTCCCTGCTGGAAGCTGCTCCAAGGTCTCCCTGGAGCCTTCTCTTCTCCAGGATGGACACCCCCAGCTCTCCAGCCCGGCCTCCAGGAGGTTCTCCAGCCCTCCCACCATCTCCATTGGCTCCTCTGGCCTCGCTCCAACGGCTCCATCTCCTTCTTGGAAGCAGAAGCCGCGGGAGGACAGAGCGAGCGCGAGGTCCTTCTGCTCCCACCGCTCCAGGGTCCTTCTAACGTCGGAAGGAGAAGCCGCGAGGTCCTACCTGCCGCCACGGTGGCGATGGCGCTCTCCTGCCCGATGATGTGCTCCTTCAGCCGCTGCTCCAGAGGGAACCTCCGGCGCTCCTCGGCCTCTCTGCGCCGCTGCTCCTCCTGGAACTGCAGGAGAGGACACGGTGGCACCAAAGGTCTTTTCGAAGCACGAACGCGACCATCAAGAAGGTTCCTCCAGCTTCCAAGAGCGGAAAAACCCACCGGAGAACTTCTCCACCGCCCAGATCCTGCTCCCAGGGTGGACGCAGCTCAGAAGGAGCTTGGAAGCTCCATCCTGACCTCCAGCAGGAGCAAAATTTAGGGATGGGTCTGAGGGAAGAGGGGATGGAGAGAAGGGTGGGAGACGCGGAGCCCTTGGGAAGCGGCGTTGAAGCCGTTGGAAGGACTCGGTCCTCCTGAGGGAACGGTGACGCCGCTCCAGCTTCCCAACGAGCTCCATGAGGAGCTTCTTCATCTCCAAAAAGAAGGTTTGGGCTGGTCCACCTGGACTGATTTCCCGTCCTCCACACTTCTCCTCTTCCCATCTGAAGGGCTGGAGGAGATGAAGCCCCCCCAGCTCCATAGAGAGGATGGAACCGGGAAAAGCTCTTCCCTAGGGACCCTCATGTCCCACCATCTCCAGCTCTGGAGGAGATGAAGCCCCCCCAGCTCCATAGAGAGGATGGAACCAGGAAAAGCTCTTCCCTAGGGACCCTCATGTCCCACCATCTCCAGCTCTGGAGGACACAGGACCTCCAAGAGGCCGTGATTCCACCTGGATGGTTCCTGAATAAACTCCGAGCAGTTTTGAGGGACACCTGACCCGAGAACATCTCCGAGATGCTCCAGGGATGGGATACGGGGACAATGGGAGCAGGTCTTAAGGTGCAGAGAACTTCCAGAGGGAGGAGGACAAATCCAGCCCCTGCTCCTCGTTAGGAACCCAACGCCCAGACCTGGTCCCATCGTTTGGTCCAAAGTCCAAAGGGGAAACGGCTCCAACAGACCCAGAACGTGGGAGCAGAAGCTGCAGCAGATCCTGCTGCTACAGCCGGGGTGGAGAAACCCTTCGTGGGATCCTGGAACGGGTTGGAAGGGACCTCAAAGCCCACCCAGATCCATGAACAGGGACACCTCCCACTGGATCAGGGGCTCCAAGCTCCATCCAACGTGGCCTTCAACCCCTCCAGGGATGGAGAAGCCACCCCTGCTCTGGGAAACCTGGGCCAGGGCCTCCCCACCCTCCCAGGAGAACGTTTCTCCTCAACATCTCACCTCAATGTCCCCTCTAGAAGCTCCAAACGGTTCCCCTCGTCCCATCCCTGCTCTCCCTGATCCAGAAGAAGCTTCCCTGGAGCCCCTTTCCCTGCTGGAAGCTGCTCCAAGGTCTCCCTGGAGCCTTCTCTTCTCCAGGCTGGACACCCCCAACTCTCCAGCCTGGCCTCCAGGAGGTTCTCCAGCCCTCCCATCATCTCCGGGGCCTCCTCCGGCCTCGCTCCAGCAGCTCCGTGTCCTCCCTGTGCCGAGGGCTCCAGAGCTGGACACGGGCTCCAGGTTTGGGCTCAGCAGAGGGGACAATCAATCCCTTTCTGCAGCCACTGGTGGAGTCAGGAGCGCGCTGGATGG
The DNA here is from genome assembly GCF_032191515.1 of Phaenicophaeus curvirostris. Lineage (NCBI taxonomy): Eukaryota > Metazoa > Chordata > Aves > Cuculiformes > Cuculidae > Phaenicophaeus > Phaenicophaeus curvirostris. The sequence goes on from NW_027206681.1 coordinate 158,072, forward strand.
ATCTGGGACACCAGAAGAAAGAGGAACTCAATGGACTTTGTGAGCTCCGATCAGGCCCAGAACCACGGAATTGGAAGGACCTCCAAGCCCACCCAGTTCCACGAGCAGAGACACCTCCCACTGGATCCGGTTCCTCCAAGCTCCATCCCACGTGGCCTTCAACCCCTCCAGGGATGGAGCAGCCACCACTTCTCTGGGCCTCCTCATGGATTTCTCCACATCTTCTGAGCCTCTTGAAGTCCAGGGGTCGCTCCCCTTCCCACCACGCTTGGAAGACGCCAGTTCCAAGAGCTCTTTCCTCTTTTGAACCCTGATCCCTGCTCCTTATTCCAGTTTCATGGACTGGTGGCTTCACGAGCCTCCGGGGATGGAGATGCCACCACCTCTCTTGCCCCCCTCATGGGTTCCTCCACATCTCCTGAGCCTCTTGAAGTCCAGAGGTCGCTCCCCTTCCCACCACGCTTGGAAGACGCCGGTTCCAAGAGTTCTTTCCTCTTTTGAACCCTGCTCCCCGCTCCTTACTCCGTTTCCCTTGAGGTGGAACCTGCTGCGGAGCCGGCCGAGCCCCCCCCGAAACCTTTTTTTCTCCTTTTTCCGAAGAAGAAAACCACCCGAACTCAATTAAAAATACATCACGAAGCCTCCTCGTTATTCCGTCCCGGGGACGCGTAAATAAAAGGCGCCGCCTCCGCCAATTCATTCCCCGGCCGCGATTAAAACGAGCAATAAATCCTCAAAGACTCTCGGAGGGACGCGGCGAGCGGGGAGGGGGGACAGGAGGCCCCGGCGAGCCCCGCGTCGCCCCCAGCTGAATCTTCATCAACCTCCCCCCCTCCCGGCCTCGGCGCCGCTCGCTCGCCCAGCGGGTCTCGTTTGCAGCCCCCGAGAGTCGTTCCCGCGCTCTCCTCCGGCCGTTCGTCACGCGGAAACGCCGAGGCGCCTCTGCCGAGCGCTCCAGGAGGTCCCCGGCCCTCCGGGGAGCCCTTACCCGGCCGATAATCCCTCAACTCCTTCCTCCGAAAGAGCTCGACGGGTTTTCTTCCGCTTCTTCGCCGCCTTGAAACTCGCTCGGAGAGGCCGCCGAGCGCCCGGGTGGGAGGAGAAGCCGTGGGAGCTGCTGGAAGGTGTCGTCCTCGCTGGGATGGAGCTTGGAGGGGCCAGGAGGAAAGATCATGAGGTCCTGGGTGGAAAGAGAAGCCGTGGGAGCTGCTGGAAGGCGTCGTCCTTGCTGGGATGGAGCTTGGAGGGGCCAGGAGGAAAGATCATGAGGTCCTGGGTGGAAAGAGAAGCCGTGGGAGCTGCTGGAAGGCGTTGGCCTCACCGGGATGGAGCTTGGAGGGGACAGGAGGAAAGATCATGAGATCCTGGGAGCTGCTGGAAGGCGTCAGCCTCGCTGGGATGGAGCTTGGAGGGGCCAGGAGGAAAGATCACGAGCTCCTGGGAGCTGCTGGAAGGTGTTGGCCTCGCTGGGATGGAGCTTGGAGGGGCCAGGAGGAAAGATCACGAGATCCTGGATGGAAGGAGAAGCCCTGGGAGATGCTGGAAGGCGTCGTCCTCGCTGGGATGGAGCTTGGAGGGGCCAGGAGGAAAGATCATGAGGTCCTGGGTGGAAAGAGAAGCCGTGGGAGCTGCTGGAAGGTGTTGACCTCGCTGGGATGGAGCTTGGAGGGGCCAGGAGGAAAGACCATGAGATCCTGGAGGGAAGGAGAAGCCGTGGGAGCTGCTGGAAGGTGTTGGCCTCACCGGGATGGAGCTTGGAGGGGCCAGGAGGAAAGATCATGAGATCCTGGGAGCTGCTGGAAGGCGTCGTCCTCGCTGGGATGGAGCTTGGAGGGGCCAAGAGGAAAGATCACGAGCTCCTGGCGTAGGACGTGGCTTTGGGAAGGTGGCTCTGAGATCCTGCTGGAGCTGGGACCTTAAAGCCCATCCAGATCCATGAACAAGGACACTTCCCGCTGGATCAGGGACTCCAAGCTCCATCCAACCTGGACTCCAGCATCTCCAGGGATGGAGCAGCCACCACGGCTCTGGGAAACCTGGACCAGGACCTCCAAACCCTCCCAGGAGAACGTTTCTCCTCAAGATCTCACCTCAATCCCCCCTCTAGAAGCTCCAAACCATTCCACTCATCCCATCCCTGCTCTCCCTCATCCAGAAGAAGCATCCCTGGAGCCCTGGAAGCTGCTCCAAGGTCTCCCTGGAGCCTTCTCCTCTCCAGGATGGACACCCCCAACTCTCCAGCCTGGCCTCCAGGAGGTTCTCCAGCCCTCCCACCATCTCCGGGGCCTCCTCCGGCCTCGCTCCAGCAGCTCCGTGTCCTCCCTGTGCCGAGGGCTCCAGAGCTGGACACGGGCTCCAGGTTTGGTCCCACCAGAGGAGCAGAGGGGACAATCCCCTCCCTCACCCTCTTCTCCCCCAGCTTTGGCTGCAGCCCAGGATCTCGTTGTCCTCCTGGGCTGGGAACACGCCTTTCTGGCTCCTGTTGAGCTTCTCCTCCCCCAGCGCCCCGAGTCCTTCTCCTCGGAGCTGCTCCCGGGCCGCTCATGGGATCGCAGACCCCTCTGGGATCACCAACCCCCTCCAAACCCTCCAAACCCCCTCAGGCAGGAGAGGTTTCTCCACCGACCCCTCAAGAGCTCTGGACGCTGCGGGGAGACCTGAGGAGAACCCAAACCACGGATGGAGCCGCCCTGGGAGCCTTCGAGCTGCTCCTCCGGGTGGATTTGGCCTCCAACAGGAGGTTCTCCAGCCCTCCCATCATCTCCGGGGCCTCCTCCGGCCTCGCTCCAGCAGCTCCAGGTCCTCCCAGCGCTGGGGACGCCCGCGACCCCCGACCAAGTCCAGCAACTCAGGGATTTGGTGCATTCGCTGCTCCAAGAAGAAGCTCGGAAGACGCAGAGTCCGGGTTTGAGGAGGAGACGAAGCCAGTCGTGTCCCACCTCGGGGTTCCCGGCCGGAGGAGACCCCCCGGAGCGAGTAAATAACCCCAACAACTCAACTTGGAGGGGTCGGAAAGAAGGATTCGGGGCTGGAGATCCCTCCTGGCTCGGAGAGCGGCCGAGCGGCGAGGCCGGAGGGAGCGGGGGAGGCTCCCGCGCCCGCGGGGGGCGAAGCGAGCGCGTCCCCCCGTAATTTAATAAGGCTCCAGCTCCACAAAGGGCGGCAGCAGCACCACCTGGGGCAGGACCAGGCGCTCCCCATTAATCAAAGCTTCCCAATTAGCCGGAGACGCTGCCCCCGGGCGCGGCCGTGTCCGCGGGGGCCGAGCCGGAGCTGGCTGGGCCGGCACCGGGCTCCTCTTTGTGAGCCACCAGGACACGGAGAAGGTCGGCGGGGTCGGTAGCGAGGAGGTTTGAGCTCAACCTGCTCCCCGCAACGGCACCTCCGGGCCCGGGATTGAATCAGAGAATCCGAAAATCCTGGAGTCAGAGACTCCGAGAGGCCTGGGATCACAGAATCCTGGGATCACAGAATCCTAGACTCATAGACAGAATCCTAGAATCCTAGAATCCACGAATACCTGAATTCTCAAATCCTAGAATCCTAGACTCATAGACTCACAGAATCCAAGAATCCTCGAATCCTAGAATCCTAGACTCATAGATTCCTAGAATCCTAGAATCCTTGAATCCTCGAATCCTAGAATCCTCAAATCCTAGACTCATAGACTCCTAGAATCCTAGACTCATAGAATCCTGGGATCACAGAATCCTAGAATCCTCATAGACTCACAGACTCCTAGAATCCTAGACTCAGACTCATAGAATCCTAGACTCGTAGACTCCTAGACTCATAGAATCCTAGACTCCTAGACTCATAGAATCCTAGAATCCTTGAATCCTAGAATCCTAGACTAATAGAATACTAGAATCCTAGACTCACAGACTCATAGAATCCTAGACTCCAGGACTCATAGAATCCTAGAATCATAGACTCATAAAATCCTAGAATCATAGACTCCTAGAATCGTAGACTCCTAGACTCATAGAATCCTAGACTCATCGACTCATAGAATCCTAGAATCCTCCAATCCTCAAATCCTAGAATCATAGACTCATAGACCCATAGAATCCTAAAATCCTAGACTCAGAGACTCCTAGAATCCGAGAATCACAGACCCACAGAATCAAAGACTCGTAGAATCCTAGACTCCTAGAATCCTAGACCCATAGAATCACAGACCCATAGAATCCTAGACTCATAGACTCATAGAATCCTAGAATCCTAAAATCCTAGACTCATAGACTCAGAGAATCAGAGAATCAAAGACTCATAGATTCATAGAATCTTAGAATCCTAGAATCCTGGACCCATAGAATCCTAGAATCCTAGACTCATAGAATCCTAGAATCCTAGAATCCTTCAATCCTAGAATCCTATACTCATACACACAGAGAATCATAGAATCCTGGAATCCTAGACTCATAGACCCATAGAATCCTAGAATCTAGAATACTAGAATCCTAGACTCCTAGAATCATAGACCCATAGAATCCTAGAGTCCTAGACTCCTAGACTCCTAGAATCCTAGACTCCTAGAATCCTAGAATCCAAACCCCTAGATTCATAGAATCATAGAATCCTTGAATCATAGAATCATAGAATCCTGGAATCCTAGACTCATAGACCCATAGAATCGTAGACTCATAGAATCCTGGAATCACAGAATCACCAGGTTGGAAAGGACCCATCGGATCATGGAGTCCAACCATTCCCATCCATCCCCAACCCGTGTCCCTCAGCACCTCGTCCACCCGGCCCTCAAACCCCTCCAGGAAGGGGACTCGACCCCCTCCCTGGGCAGATTCCACCAGCTCCCAGTGACCTTTTCCATGAGGAATTTCTCTCTGGTGTCCAGTTGGAGCTCCAGTGGAGCTTGAGGCCGTTCCCTCTCGTCCTGTCCCCTGGCCCTTGGGAGAAGAGCCCAGCTCCCTCCTCTCCACAACCTCCTCTCAGGGAGTTGGAGACAGCAACGAGGTCTCCCCTCAGCCTCCTCTTCTCCAGGATAAACACCCCCAGGGCCCTCAGGCTTGTTCTCCAGCCCCTTCCCCAGCTCCGTTCCCTTCTCCAGACGTTCTCCAGCCCCTCAAGGTCTTTCTTGGAGAGAAGGACCCAGCACTGACCCCAGGATTCGAGGTTGGGTCTCCCCAGAGGGAGAAGAACCTCCCTGGCCCTGCTGGCCACGCCGGGGCTGCTCCAAGCCAAGATGCCCTTGGCCTCCTTGGCCCCCTGGGCCCTGCTGGATCATGCTCAACCAACACCCCCACGTGAAGAACCTTGAGGAGCTGGAGAACATCTGGAGAAGGGAATGGAGCTGGGAAGGGGCTGGAGAACAAGGGTGGAGGGAGCAGCTGAGGGACCTGGGGTTGAGTCTGGAGAAGAGGAGGCTGAGGGGAGACCTCCTCGCTCTCCAGAAAGGAGCTTGTGGGGAGGTGGGTTGGTGTCTCCTCCCTAAGAACACGGGATGGATGAGAGGAAACAGCCTCAAGTTGCTCCAGGGGAGGTTGAGGTTGGATCCTGGGAGAAGTTCCTTCACGGAAAGGGTTGGGAAGCCCTGGCAGACGCTTCTCAGGGCGCTGGTGGCGTCTCCATCCCTGGAGGGTCCAAAACGCGTGTGGCCGTGGCCTTGGGGACAGGGTTCGGTCACCTGGGTGGGCTTGGGCTGAGGGTTGGACTGGAGGAGCTTGGGGATCTTCTCCAACCTTCACGATTCCACGAGTCCACGACGACCAGACCTCGTCCCCCTCTGCTCCGCAGACGCCCAACACCCTTCCAGCCGTCTCCGAGTGACCAGCTCGTTCCCATAACGAAGTTAACGTGCTGCTCTGCTTCTCCTCCAGCTCCACCCCTTGGTCCCACGTGAAGCATTCCCTTCTCCTCGCTTTGGGGTCCCCTCCCAGCCCCAAGCGCTCGGGCTCTTCGGATCTAACCTGGCTTGATTTAATTTGGACTCTCAACAGTGGAAACTCTTCTCAACAAGGTCAACTCGCCCAGCCTGGCCTCCAGGAGGTTCTCCAGCCCTCACATCATCTCCGTGGCCTCCCCACCCTCCCAGGAGAATGTTTCTCCCCAAGATCTCACCTCAATCTCCCCTCTAGAAGCTCCAAATGGTTCCCCTCGTCCCATCCCTGCTCTCCCTCATCCAGAAGAAGCTCTCCTGGAGCCCCTTTCCCTGCTGGAAGCTGCTCCAAGGTCTCCCTGGAGCCTTCTCTTCTCCAGGATGGACACCCCCAGCTCTCCAGCCCGGCCTCCAGGAGGTTCTCCAGCCCTCCCACCATCTCCATTGGCTCCTCTGGCCTCGCTCCAACGGCTCCATCTCCTTCTTGGAAGCAGAAGCCGCGGGAGGACAGAGCGAGCGCGAGGTCCTTCTGCTCCCACCGCTCCAGGGTCCTTCTAACGTCGGAAGGAGAAGCCGCGAGGTCCTACCTGCCGCCACGGTGGCGATGGCGCTCTCCTGCCCGATGATGTGCTCCTTCAGCCGCTGCTCCAGAGGGAACCTCCGGCGCTCCTCGGCCTCTCTGCGCCGCTGCTCCTCCTGGAACTGCAGGAGAGGACACGGTGGCACCAAAGGTCTTTTCGAAGCACGAACGCGACCATCAAGAAGGTTCCTCCAGCTTCCAAGAGCGGAAAAACCCACCGGAGAACTTCTCCACCGCCCAGATCCTGCTCCCAGGGTGGACGCAGCTCAGAAGGAGCTTGGAAGCTCCATCCTGACCTCCAGCAGGAGCAAAATTTAGGGATGGGTCTGAGGGAAGAGGGGATGGAGAGAAGGGTGGGAGACGCGGAGCCCTTGGGAAGCGGCGTTGAAGCCGTTGGAAGGACTCGGTCCTCCTGAGGGAACGGTGACGCCGCTCCAGCTTCCCAACGAGCTCCATGAGGAGCTTCTTCATCTCCAAAAAGAAGGTTTGGGCTGGTCCACCTGGACTGATTTCCCGTCCTCCACACTTCTCCTCTTCCCATCTGAAGGGCTGGAGGAGATGAAGCCCCCCCAGCTCCATAGAGAGGATGGAACCGGGAAAAGCTCTTCCCTAGGGACCCTCATGTCCCACCATCTCCAGCTCTGGAGGAGATGAAGCCCCCCCAGCTCCATAGAGAGGATGGAACCAGGAAAAGCTCTTCCCTAGGGACCCTCATGTCCCACCATCTCCAGCTCTGGAGGACACAGGACCTCCAAGAGGCCGTGATTCCACCTGGATGGTTCCTGAATAAACTCCGAGCAGTTTTGAGGGACACCTGACCCGAGAACATCTCCGAGATGCTCCAGGGATGGGATACGGGGACAATGGGAGCAGGTCTTAAGGTGCAGAGAACTTCCAGAGGGAGGAGGACAAATCCAGCCCCTGCTCCTCGTTAGGAACCCAACGCCCAGACCTGGTCCCATCGTTTGGTCCAAAGTCCAAAGGGGAAACGGCTCCAACAGACCCAGAACGTGGGAGCAGAAGCTGCAGCAGATCCTGCTGCTACAGCCGGGGTGGAGAAACCCTTCGTGGGATCCTGGAACGGGTTGGAAGGGACCTCAAAGCCCACCCAGATCCATGAACAGGGACACCTCCCACTGGATCAGGGGCTCCAAGCTCCATCCAACGTGGCCTTCAACCCCTCCAGGGATGGAGAAGCCACCCCTGCTCTGGGAAACCTGGGCCAGGGCCTCCCCACCCTCCCAGGAGAACGTTTCTCCTCAACATCTCACCTCAATGTCCCCTCTAGAAGCTCCAAACGGTTCCCCTCGTCCCATCCCTGCTCTCCCTGATCCAGAAGAAGCTTCCCTGGAGCCCCTTTCCCTGCTGGAAGCTGCTCCAAGGTCTCCCTGGAGCCTTCTCTTCTCCAGGCTGGACACCCCCAACTCTCCAGCCTGGCCTCCAGGAGGTTCTCCAGCCCTCCCATCATCTCCGGGGCCTCCTCCGGCCTCGCTCCAGCAGCTCCGTGTCCTCCCTGTGCCGAGGGCTCCAGAGCTGGACACGGGCTCCAGGTTTGGGCTCAGCAGAGGGGACAATCAATCCCTTTCTGCAGCCACTGGTGGAGTCAGGAGCGCGCTGGATGGATCTGGGACACCAGAAGAAAGAGGAACTCAATGGACTTTGTGAGCTCCGATCAGGCCCAGAACCACGGAATTGGAAGGACCTCCAAGCCCACCCAGTTCCACGAGCAGAGACACCTCCCACTGGATCCGGTTCCTCCAAGCTCCATCCCACGTGGCCTTCAACCCCTCCAGGGATGGAGCAGCCACCACTTCTCTGGGCCTCCTCATGGATTTCTCCACATCTTCTGAGCCTCTTGAAGTCCAGGGGTCGCTCCCCTTCCCACCACGCTTGGAAGACGCCAGTTCCAAGAGCTCTTTCCTCTTTTGAACCCTGATCCCTGCTCCTTATTCCAGTTTCATGGACTGGTGGCTTCACGAGCCTCCGGGGATGGAGATGCCACCACCTCTCTTGCCCCCCTCATGGGTTCCTCCACATCTCCTGAGCCTCTTGAAGTCCAGAGGTCGCTCCCCTTCCCACCACGCTTGGAAGACGCCGGTTCCAAGAGTTCTTTCCTCTTTTGAACCCTGCTCCCCGCTCCTTACTCCGTTTCCCTTGAGGTGGAACCTGCTGCGGAGCCGGCCGAGCCCCCCCCGAAACCTTTTTTTCTCCTTTTTCCGAAGAAGAAAACCACCCGAACTCAATTAAAAATACATCACGAAGCCTCCTCGTTATTCCGTCCCGGGGACGCGTAAATAAAAGGCGCCGCCTCCGCCAATTCATTCCCCGGCCGCGATTAAAACGAGCAATAAATCCTCAAAGACTCTCGGAGGGACGCGGCGAGCGGGGAGGGGGGACAGGAGGCCCCGGCGAGCCCCGCGTCGCCCCCAGCTGAATCTTCATCAACCTCCCCCCCTCCCGGCCTCGGCGCCGCTCGCTCGCCCAGCGGGTCTCGTTTGCAGCCCCCGAGAGTCGTTCCCGCGCTCTCCTCCGGCCGTTCGTCACGCGGAAACGCCGAGGCGCCTCTGCCGAGCGCTCCAGGAGGTCCCCGGCCCTCCGGGGAGCCCTTACCCGGCCGATAATCCCTCAACTCCTTCCTCCGAAAGAGCTCGACGGGTTTTCTTCCGCTTCTTCGCCGCCTTGAAACTCGCTCGGAGAGGCCGCCGAGCGCCCGGGTGGGAGGAGAAGCCGTGGGAGCTGCTGGAAGGTGTCGTCCTCGCTGGGATGGAGCTTGGAGGGGCCAGGAGGAAAGATCATGAGGTCCTGGGTGGAAAGAGAAGCCGTGGGAGCTGCTGGAAGGCGTCGTCCTTGCTGGGATGGAGCTTGGAGGGGCCAGGAGGAAAGATCATGAGGTCCTGGGTGGAAAGAGAAGCCGTGGGAGCTGCTGGAAGGCGTTGGCCTCACCGGGATGGAGCTTGGAGGGGACAGGAGGAAAGATCATGAGATCCTGGGAGCTGCTGGAAGGCGTCAGCCTCGCTGGGATGGAGCTTGGAGGGGCCAGGAGGAAAGATCACGAGCTCCTGGGAGCTGCTGGAAGGTGTTGGCCTCGCTGGGATGGAGCTTGGAGGGGCCAGGAGGAAAGATCACGAGATCCTGGATGGAAGGAGAAGCCCTGGGAGATGCTGGAAGGCGTCGTCCTCGCTGGGATGGAGCTTGGAGGGGCCAGGAGGAAAGATCATGAGGTCCTGGGTGGAAAGAGAAGCCGTGGGAGCTGCTGGAAGGTGTTGACCTCGCTGGGATGGAGCTTGGAGGGGCCAGGAGGAAAGACCATGAGATCCTGGAGGGAAGGAGAAGCCGTGGGAGCTGCTGGAAGGTGTTGGCCTCACCGGGATGGAGCTTGGAGGGGCCAGGAGGAAAGATCATGAGATCCTGGGAGCTGCTGGAAGGCGTCGTCCTCGCTGGGATGGAGCTTGGAGGGGCCAAGAGGAAAGATCACGAGCTCCTGGCGTAGGACGTGGCTTTGGGAAGGTGGCTCTGAGATCCTGCTGGAGCTGGGACCTTAAAGCCCATCCAGATCCATGAACAAGGACACTTCCCGCTGGATCAGGGACTCCAAGCTCCATCCAACCTGGACTCCAGCATCTCCAGGGATGGAGCAGCCACCACGGCTCTGGGAAACCTGGACCAGGACCTCCAAACCCTCCCAGGAGAACGTTTCTCCTCAAGATCTCACCTCAATCCCCCCTCTAGAAGCTCCAAACCATTCCACTCATCCCATCCCTGCTCTCCCTCATCCAGAAGAAGCATCCCTGGAGCCCTGGAAGCTGCTCCAAGGTCTCCCTGGAGCCTTCTCCTCTCCAGGATGGACACCCCCAACTCTCCAGCCTGGCCTCCAGGAGGTTCTCCAGCCCTCCCATCATCTCCGGGGCCTCCTCCGGCCTCGCTCCAGCAGCTCCGTGTCCTCCCTGTGCCGAGGGCTCCAGAGCTGGACACGGGCTCCAGGGTTGGTCCCACCAGAGGAGCAGAGGGGACAATCCCCTCCCTCACCCTCTTCTGCCCCAGCTTTGGCTGCAGCCCAGGATCTCGTTGTCCTCCTGGGCTGGGATCTCACCAGGACCAGGTTGCCCAGAGCAGTGGTGGCTGCTCCATCCCTGGAGGGGTTGAAGGCCACGTTGGATGGAGCTTGGAGCCCCTGGTCCAGCAGGAGGTGTCCCTGCCCGTGGAACCGGGTGGGTTTGAAGCCCCCATTCCCACCCAACCCATCCAGGACTCCCCGTCTCCTTGTCCTGTGGTGTCACTGCCGGGAAGACACGTTCAGGTGGGGGATGAGGAGGACACACCTGGACTTGCTAAAACATCTTCCCAAGCTTTTTTTTTCTCCCTGTTTTTGCTCCGTTCCATGAATGTTCCAGCCCCGTCCTGGAGGATCTCGGTGGCGCTGGCGCGAGAAGGTCTCACCGTGCAGGTGGAAACTCCAACATCAGCCTCACCTTGGTCTCCGACGCCTTCAGGAGGCTCTTGACCTCCTCGTCGCGGGCGTAATCCAGAGGCGTGTGTCCCATCTCGTTCTTCTGCAGGGGGTTGGCACCTGAGAGCGAGAAGAAAGGAAGAAGCTCAGGAGATCCGAGGTCGGCCTTGGGGCGGAACGAGCCGGAAGGACGCCCCGGGCCTCCCATCTCGGTTGGCGTTGCCTCCAACCCCTTGATCCAAAGGGGATCCAGGGGCCAGTGGCCAACGGGACGGGGACCAGGGAAGAAGAAAAGAAGGAACCCGCAGCGGGGACTGAGGTGGGATGGGAGGAGAGGACGTGGCCACCAGAAGGGAACCCGAGGGAGCCACCCGGGGCGGTCACGGCTCCGACTGGACACGTCGTCCTGCCCCTCGGGTCTCCGAGGCGGAGCTGGGGGTGGCTGGAGGTCCCTGCTTGTGCGGGAAACCCACGCTCTTCGTTGGGATTGGAGGGAATGAAGGGTGTAGGGACCCCAACGAGGAGACGGGACACGACAGAGAAGGTTCCACACCCCCCAAGCCATCCGGGAGACGTCAGCAGGGTGAGGGGATCACAGAATCGTGGGATCATCGGATCACAAGCTTGGAAAAGGCCTCCTGGATCATCGAGTCCAACCGTTCCACAGGATCATGAAATCAGGGAGAGGTTTGGGGTGGAAGGGACCTCAAAGCCCACCCAGATCCATGAGCAGGGACACCTCCTGCTGGATCAGGGGCTCCAAGCTCCATCCAACGTGGCCTTCAACCCCTCCAGGGATGGAGCAGCCACCACTGCTCTGGGAAACCTGGCCCAGGACCTCCCAACCTTCTCAGGAGAATGTTCTCCTCAAGATCTCACCTCAATCTCCCCTCTAGAAGCTCCAAATGGTTCCCCTCGTCCCATCCCTGCTCTCCTGATCCAGAAGAAGCTTCCCTGGAGCCCCTTTCCCTGCTGGAAGCTGCTCCGAGGTCTCCCTGGAGCCTTCTCTTCTCCAGGATGGACACCCCCAACTCTCCAGCCTGGCCTCCAGGAGGATCTCCAGCCCTCCCATCATCTCTGGGGCCTCCTCCGGCCTCGCTCCAGCAGCTCCATGTCCTCCCTGTGCCGAGGGCTCCAGAGCTGGACACGGGATCCAGGGTTGGTCCCACCAAGCGGAGCTGAGGGGGACAATCCCCTCCCTGGTCCTGCTGCTCCCACAGGATCAACCTCACCTCTCAGCTTCCCAGCAGGAATCTCTGTGGCTTGGTGACCCAACCCTGCTGCTCACAAACTCCGGGACCACCTGCTGCCACCACCCAGACACCGAGAGTTACGAGAAGGAACCTTCGTATCAACCTCAACCCCATCGAGCTGCTCCGTGAGCCGATGGCCCCAAAGCTCCAGCTGCCCAGGGCTTGGAGCTGGAGGAGGACGAGGTGCCTTCCAACCCAAAGATCCCATGATTCCAAGATCCTGCTTCTGCGAGGTTGGAGACCTCCATCCATGGCTCCATCCTGTCCCGATCCCTCTCTAGCTCCTCCTGCCCTCCAGCCATGGATCCCGATCCCTCTCTAGCTCCTCCTGCCCTCCAGCCATGGATCCAGATCCCTCTCTAGCTCCTCCTGCCCTCCAGCCATGGATCCAGATCCCTCTCTAGATCCTCCTGCCCTCCAGCCATGGATCCAGATCCCTCTCTAGCTCCTCCTGCCCTCCAGCCATGGATCCAGATCCCTCTCTAGCTCCTCCTGCCCTCCAGCCATGGATCCAGCTCCCTCTCTAGCTCCTCCTGCCCTCCAGCCATGGACCCAGATCCCTCTCTAGCTCCTCCTGCCCTCCAGCCATGGATCCAGATCCCTCTCTGGCTCCTCCTGCCCTCCAGCCATGGATCCAGATCCCTCTCTAGCTCCTCCTGCCCTCCAGCCATGGATCCAGATCCCTCTGCAGATCCTCCTGCCCTCCAGCCATGGATCCAGATCCCTCTCTAGCTCCTCCTGCCCTCCAGCCATGGACCCAGATCCCTCTCTAGCTCCTCCTGCCCTCCAGCCATGGATCCAGATCCCTCTCTGGCTCCTCCTGCCCTCCAGCCATGGATCCAGATCCCTCTCTAGCTCCTCCTGCCCTCCAGCCATGGATCCAGCTCCCTCTCTAGCTCCTCCTGCCCTCCAGCCATGGATCCAGATCCCTCTCTAGCTCCTCCTGCCCTCCAGCCATGGATCCAGATCCCTCTCTAGCTCCTCCTGCCCTCCAGCCATGGATCCAGATCCCTCTCTAGCTCCTCCTGCCCTCCAGCCATGGATCCAGATCCCTCTCTAGCTCCTCCTGCCCTCCAGCCATGGATCCAGCTCCCTCTCTAGCTCCTCCTGCCCTCCAGCCATGGACCCAGATCCCTCTCTAGCTCCTCCTGCCCTCCAGCCATGGATCCAGATCCCTCTCTAGATCCTCCCTGCCCTCCAGCCATGGACCTGGGCTAGGACCTGGCTAGGACCGCTAGGACCTGGGCGAGGACCAGTAGTACCTGGGCTAGGACCATTAGGACCTGGACTAGTACCACGAGAACCCGGCTAGGACCACTAGGACCGGGGCTAGGACCAAGAGGAGCTGGACTAGGACCACTAGGGACTGGCTAGGACCACTAGGACCGGGACTAGGACCACTAGGACCCAGGCTAAGACCACTAGGACCTGGGCTACGACCACGAGTAGCTGGCTAGGATCTGGCTAGGACCAGTAGGAGCTGGGCTAGGACCACTAGGACCTGGCTAGGACCAGTAGGACCTGGCTAGGACCACTAGGACCAGACTAGGACCACTAGGACCTGGCTAGGACCACTAGAAGCTGGACTAGGACAAGTAGGACCTTAACTAGGGCCACTAGGACCCGGGCTAGGACCACTAGGAGCTGGACTAGGACCACTAGGGGCCGGGCTAGGACCACTAGTAGCTGGGCTAGGACCACTACGGGCTGGGCTAGGACCACTAGGAGCTGGGCTAGGACCACTAGGAGCTGGCTAGGACCACCAGGAGCTGGCTAGGACCACTAGGGACTAGGCTAGGACCACTAGGAGCTGGCTAGAAACACTAGGACCCGACTAGGACCACCAGGGACTGGCTAGGACCACTAGGACCTGGAGTAGGACCACTAGGAGCTGGAGTAGGACCACTAGGGACTGGAGTAGGACCACTAGGACCTGGACTAGGACCACTAGGAGCTGGAGTAGGACCACTAGGAGCTGGGCTCTGACCACTAGGATCTGGCTAGGACCACTAGGGACTGGACTAGGAGCACTAGGATCTGAGCTAGGACCACTAGGACCTGGGCTAGGATCACTAGGGACTGGGCTAGGACCACCAGGAGCTGGCTAGGACCACTAGGAGCTGGCTAGGATCACTAGGGACTGGCTAGGACCACGAGGACCTGGACTAGGACCACCAGGAGCTGGCTAGGACCACTAGGGACTGGGCTCGGACCACTAGGAGCTGGGCTAGGACCACTAGGGACTGGACTAGGACCACTAGGACCTGACTAGGACCACCAGGAGCTGGGCTAGGACCAGTAGGAGCTGGGCTCTGACCACTAGGACCTGGCTAGGACCACTAGGGACTGGGCTAGGACCACTAGGGACTGGCTAGGACCACTAGGAGCTGGCTAGGACCATGAGGACCTGGACTAGGACCACTAGGAGCTGGGCTAGGACCACTAGGACCTGGCTAGGACCACCAGGACCTGGACTAGGACCACCAGGAGCTGGCTAGGACCTGGACCAGGGCCAGTCACGTCTTCCACCTCCTCCCAAGTCCAATAAACTTGCTACCAGGTGTCTTGTCCCCTCGGTTCCTTCGTCTCGCTCCTCCTCGTGGCTCCGTCCCTAACGAGTCTCCGTTGCCGGCCTCGACGAGGTGACTAATTGCCGCAATAATTGATCAAGGGCCGGACTCCTCCGCCCGGTCGATTCCCACCTCCAGCAATAAACCCTCCCGCGGCTCCATCAATAACGACGTCGCTTCCGAAGGAGCCTCCGTGGGTCGTCTCCAGCCCCACCAAGGGGACGTCAAGCACGCAGCCTTAATCGCAGGTCGTTTGTCACCTCCTCTTCGTTATCTCGGGGCGCCGAGATGGACACCTGGGTAGCTCCTGGGGCTCGGAGCCTCCTCCAACCTTCCCTCCTCCTCCTCCTCCTCCTCCTCCACCTCTTCGGAGGCTCCGGTTTATAAAATTTGATAAATAGCTCGGTGGCTTCTCCGGCAGCGGGAGGTCACTCATCGGGGAAATATCTTCCTGTCACCGGGATCGAAGGAGCTGGAGGAGAGCGACAGCCCTCGATTTTTCAAATTTTATTAACTCCGTCCTCGTAACGATTTGTCTTGGATTCCTGCGGATTCGGAAAAAGTGTCGATAGAGATGGGGAGGAGGGAGGAACGTGAGGAGCAGGAGAAGGAGTCGGCGCTGGGGGTCGGGTCCGGACTTAGAAACTCATCAGTGAAGCCGTGGTGGACTTGAACCGAGGGTAGGAAGGATCTAGAGAGGGATCTGGATCCATGGCTGGAGGGCAGGAGGAGCTAGAGAGGGAGCTGGATCCATGGCTGGAGGGCAGGAGGAGCTAGAGAGGGAGCTGGATCCATGGCTGGAGGGCAGGAGGAGCTAGAGAGGGATCTGGATCCATGGCTGGAGGGCAGGAGGAGCTAGAGAGGGAGCTGGATCCATGGCTGGAGGGCAGGAGGAGCTAGAGAGGGATCTGGATCCATGGCTGGAGGGCAGGAGGAGCTAGAGAGGGAGCTGGATCCATGGCTGGAGGGCAGGAGGAGCTAGAGAGGGATCTGGATCCATGGCTGGAGGGCAGGAGGAGCTAGAGAGGGATCTGGATCCATGGCTGGAGGGCAGGAGGAGCTAGAGAGGGTTTGGCCTGTCTGGATCCATGGATTTGGGGCCAACAGGATGAGGTTCCACCAGGCCAAGTATCAGGTCCCGCGCTTGGGGCACAACAACCCTGAGCAGCTCCAGACGAGGAGAAGTCTGGCTGGAAGGTCCCTGGAGGAGAAGGACCTGGGGGTGTTGGTTGAACAGGAGCCAGCAGGGGCCCAGGGGGCCAAGGAGGCCAAGGGCATCTTGGCTTGGAGCAGCCCCGGCGTGGCCAGCAGGGCCAGGGAGGTTCTTCTCCCTCTGGGGAGACCCAACCTCGAATCCTGGGGTCAGTGCTGGGTCCTTCACTCCAAGAAAGACCTTGAGGGGCTGGAGAACGTCTGGAGAAGGGAACGGAGCTGGGGAAGGGGCTGGAGAAGATTGTGGGAGCAGCTGAGGGGCCTGGGGTTGAGCCTGGAGAAGAGGAAGCTGAGGGGAGACCTCATCGCTCTGTGCTTGCTGAAGTCCAAGAGAAGCTGGGATGACCAGGAGGAGCCACTGGGGTGACCTGATGTCCTCAGCCATCAACGTTGATGAGGAACAGAGTTATAGCTTCACATGACTCCTTAAATTAATGGAAGAAGATCCATCCATGGATCCAGATCCCTCTCTAGATCCTCCTGCCCTCCAGCCATGGATCCAGATCCCTCTGGAGATCCTCCTGCCCTCCAGCCATGGATCCAGATCCCTCTGTAGCCCCTCCTGCCCTCCATCCATGGATCCAGATCCCTCTCTAGCTCCTCCTGCCCTCCAGCCATGGATCCAGATCCCTCTCTAGCTCCTCCTGCCCTCCAGCCATGGATCCAGATCCCTCTCTAGCTCCTCCTGCCCTCCAGCCATGGATCCAGATCCCTCTGCAGATCCTCCTGCCCTCCAGCCATGGATCCAGATCCCTCTGCAGATCCTCCTGCCCTCCAGCCATGGATCCAGATCCCTCTGCAGATCCTCCTGCCCTCCAGCCATGGATCCAGATCCCTCTGCAGATCCTCCTGCCCTCCAGCCATGGATCCAGCTCCCCTGCCCCTCGGAGAATCCATCCTTAACCTTCCAACCGGGCCATAAAGTTCCTTGGCTCCTGGTTCTCCTCGTTCTCGCCGTGGTGGGACGCTGCGGGGAGGTCTCCGAGGGCTTTTCCTTCCGCGTTGCCGGAGGACGGAGGTCGATCCTCCGTCCCGGCTCCTATCGAGCCGCGTTTCTCGAGCTTCGATTGAGCCGTTTAATCATCTTCTGCAAAATTCACAGCGCGGCCGGAGGAAATCGATACGGAATTTATCGCCTTCCCGGGGAACTCGGAGCTGGGAGAAGCAGTTGGGTGGGGAGGAGAAGCTCCTGGAGGACGAAGCGGGAGGCCAGGGAGGCGGTGGACACGGAGAAGAGGTGGAGGGTGCAGCAGACGGGGGTCGGCGCCGGCCACGGGGCTTCCAAACTCATGGAATGGGTTGGGATGGAGATCAAAGCTCATCCCGTTTCATAAGAAAGAGCATCTCCACTGGACCAGGGGCTCCAAGCTCCATCCAACGCGGCCTTCAACCCCTCCAGGGATGGAGCAGCCACCACGGATCAGGCCAACCTGGCCCAGGGCCTCTCAACCTTCTCAGGAGAAGGTTTCTCCTCAAGGTCTCACCTCAATCTCCCCTCTTGAAGCTTCAAACCATTCCCCTCGTCCCATCTCTGCTCTCCCTGGTCCAGAGCTTCTCCCCGGCTTCCCTGGAGCCCCTTTCCCTGCTGGAAGCTGCTCCGAGGTCTCCCTGGAGCCTTCTCTTCTCCAGGATGGACAACCCCAACTCTCCAGCCTGGCCTCCAGGAGGTTCTCCAGCCCTCCCATCATCTCCGTGAGCAGCTCCAGGCTTGGGGAAGAGCGGCTGGAGAGCTGCCTGGAGGAGAAGGACCTGGGGGTGGTGGTTGGACATGATCCAGCGGTGGCCCAGGAGGCCAAGAGGCCACCAGCTCCTGGCTTGGAGCAGCCCTGGGGTGGCCAGCAGGAGCAGGGAAGAGATTGTCCCCCTGGTGAGGCCACAGCTCGAATCCTGGGGTCAGTGCTGGCTCCTTCACTCCAAGAAGGACCTTGAGGGGCTGGAGAACGTCTGGAGAAGGGAACGGAGCTGGAGAACAAGGGCTGTGGGAGCAGCTGAGGGCCCTGGGGTTGAGCCTGGAGAAGAGGAGGCTGAGGGGAGACCTCCTTGCTCCCCACAGCTTCCAGAAGGAGCTTGCGGGGAGGTGGGTTGGTGTCTCCTCCCAAGGAACACGGGATGGATGAGAGGAAACAGCCTCAAGTAGCTCCAGGGGAGGTTGAGGCTGGATCCGGGGAGAAGTTTCTTCACGGAAAGGGTCGGGAAGGCCCAGCAGAGGTTCCCCAGGGCGCTGGTGGCGTCTCCATCCCTGGAAGGTTCAAAACCCGCGTGGCCGTGGCCTTGGGGACAGGGTCCGGTCACCTGGGTGGGGTTGGCCTGGATGAAGGTGCCTCGGAGAAGCTCCCCAAGCTCAACCGCCTCCCCGGTTCTCTGGGGCGGCACCTTCCAACGCTGGAAGATGAAGAACCTCCCCTAAACCTCCGAGCTTCCCACCGGCCACGAGCCCCGGAGCCCCCGTTGGTCCTCCTTCCCGCCCCGAGACAAAGCCGGGATCCCACCCGCTCCTTGTCCTGACCCCGACGTCCCCTCGGGTCACACATGGGGACCACGGGGGCACCAAAGGTCCCGCCGGGGGTCAAGCGAGGGGTCGAGCGACCCACAAAAGGCTGGGGGTGGTGGGGGCGAGGGGCTCCTCTCCGGGCCACGAGGCTCCGGGGGGCTCCGGCCCCGAGGGCAGGAGAAGCGAGAGGACGCGGAGAAGCGAGGGGACCCGGTTCCACGTCAACAAGCAGGAGGCGGCGTCCATTAGCCTCACAAAGGAGCGAAGGCTTCGATCTCCTCCACGTATTCATCGCGGAGTCAACGGAGGACGAGGCGGGAGCCTCGAGGGGCTTTTTTTGTTCTCGGAGCGGATCCAAAGCAAATTCAACAAAAACCAACAAGCCAACCCAGGTGGACGGGGCTGGGAAAAAAAAAAAAAGCTCGAAGAAATCGAAGGCCAGCGAGAAGAACTCGCTGAAAGGAGAAGGAAGGGGCGGAGGGAGCAGCAGGAGCTCCAAGGAGCCAGCGGACGCGGAGCGGAGGAGGAGAAAACGTCGTAAAGCCTCGTCGTAACCATCACGGTTGGGTTGGAAGGACCTCAAAACCCGGAAAGAGCCACAAAGAGAGACACCTCCTGCTGGATCAGGGGCTCCAAGCTCCATCCAACGCGGCCTTCAACCCCTCCAGGGATGGAGCAGCCACCACTGCTCTGGGAAACCTGGCCCAGGGCCTCCAAACCCTCCCAGGAGAACGTTTCTCCTCAAGATCTCACCTCAATGTCCCCTCTAGAAGCTCCAAATGGTTCCCCTCGTCCCATCCCTGCTCTCCCTGATCCCTCCCCAGCTCTCCTGGAGCCCCTTTCCCTGCTGGAAGCTGCTCCAAGGTCTCCCTGGAGCCTTCTCTTCTCCAGGCTGGACACCCCCAACTCTCCAGCCTGGCCTCCAGGAGGTTCTCCAGCCCTCCCATCATCTCCAGGGCCTCCTCCGGCCTCGCTCCAGCAGCTCCGTGTCCTCCCTGTGCTGAGGGATCCAGAGCTGGACACGGGCTCCAGGTTTGGTCCCACCAGAGGAGCAGAACCTCCTCTCTCACTGTCTTCTCCTCCAGCTTTGGACGCAGCCCAAGATCCTGTTGGCTTTCTGGGCTGGGAACACGCCTTTCTGGCTCCTGTTGAGCTTCTCCTCCCCCAGCGCCCCGAGTCCTTCTCCTCGGAGCTGCTCACAGTCCATTCTCCAACCCAAATCCCTCCATAATTTTATGAATCCGAGATATTTTCAACCCAAATCGTTCCGTAATTGTACGAATCTGAGATTCCACGAACTACAAGCAGAAAGGGCGATGAAGATGAGAAGATCCACCAGGAGAACATGAGAAGAACCACGAGCGGGAGCGCAGAAGCTCCAAATAAAGCCACGAAATCAGCAATAAATCGCATCTAACCTGGACCTCATCCAAGTCGGACCATTCAGAAGGTCAGGTCCGCTCAGAAGAAACGTTCCTGCTCCAAGAACTCCTGGTGGAGCTCCAGAACTCACCTCCATCCAGCAGCAGCTTGACGGTGAGGTAGTCATCGGCCAGGACGGCGTAGTGGAGGGCCGTGCAGCCCTTGAAGTTGGCTCGGACGTTCAAGCGGTTGTTGAAGTCGTCCTCCCGGGTCACCAGGACTGGAAGGAAGAAGAAAATAAAGCTCAGCTCAACCAGAGGAGAACCCACCACCACTCCGAGAGCTGCTTCGGGGCCACTAATGGGCTTCTCGGACTCTAATGGGCTTCTCGGGGCCTCTAATGGGCTTCTCGGGGCATCTAATGGGCTTCTCGGGGCCTCTAATGGGCTTCTCGGGGCCTCTAATGGGCTTCTCGGGGCCTCTGATGGGCTTCTCAGACTCTAATGGGCTTCTTGGGGCCTCTAATGGGCTTCTCGGGGCCTCCAATGGGCTTCTCGGGGCCTCTAATGGGCTTCTCGGGGCCTCTAATGGGCTTCTCAGACTCTAATGGGCTTCTCGGGGCCTCTAATGGGCTTCTCGGGGCCTCTAATGGGCTTCTCGGGGCCTCTAAGGGGCCTCTCGGGGCCTCTAAGGGGCTTCTCAGACTCTAATGGGCTTCTTGGGGCCTCTAATGGGCTTCTTGGGGCCTCCAATGGGCTTCTTGGGGCCTCTAATGGGCTTCTCGGGGCCTCCAATGGGCTTCTCGGGGCCTCTGATGGGCTTCTCAGACTCTAATGGGCTTCTTGGGGCCTCCAATGGGCTTCTTGAGGCCTCTAATGGGCTTCTTGGGGACTCTAATGGACTTCTCGGGGCCTCTAATGGGCCTCTCGGGGCCTCTAAGGGGCTTCTCAGACTCTAATGGGCTTCTTGGGGCCTCTAATGGGCTTCTTGAGGCCTCTAATGGGCTTCTCGGGGCCTCCAATGGGCTTCTCGGGGCCTCTAACGGACTTCTCAGGACCTCTAATGGGCTTCTCAGGGTCTCTAATGGGCTTCTCAGGACCCAGCAGAGCGTCTGGTGGCTGCCGTCTCGATCCCACCAAGCAGAAGTGGCGATGAGGACCATGTAGGTACCTCAAATCGTTGAGGCTGGAGAAGATCTCCAAGCTCCTCCAGTCCCAACCCCACCCTGCTGATGAAACCTCGTCCCCATGGACACACGTTCCTTGAATCCCACCAGGGATGGAGACTCCACCACCGCCCTCGGTGGCCTCAGCCACAACCCTCTCCATGAAATCCAATCTAAACCTCTCCTGGTGCAACTTCTTGAGGACGTTTCCTCTCATCCCATCCCGTGTTCCTTGGGAGAAGATCCCAGCACCCACCTCACCACAACCTCCTTTCCAGGAGCTGTGGAGAGCGATGAGGTCTCCCCTCAGCGTCCCCTTCTACAGACCAAACCTCTCCACAACCCTCATTCTCCAGCCCCTTCCCCAGCTCCGTTCCCTTCTCCAGACTCGCTCCAGCCCCTCGAGGTCTTTCTTGGAGTGAAGGACCCAGCACTGACCCCAGGATTCGAGGTTGGGTCTCCCCAGAGGGAGAAGAACCTCCCTGGCCCTGCTGGCCACGCCGGGGCTGCTCCAAGCCAAGATGCCCTTGGCCTCCTTGGCCCCCTGGGCCCTGCTGGATCCTGTTCAACCAACCCCCAAGGTCCTTCTCCTCCAGGGACCTTTCCAGCCAGACTTCTCCTCGTCTCCTAGTACAGGATTCCATGGTTCTATGACCCCATAAGTCGATGACTCCATGAACCCATGACTCTATGAGTCCATGGTTGTCTGATTCTAGGACCTCACAGGTCCATGACTCCACGAACCCATGATTCTAAGTCCACGATTCCATGATTCCATGATCCTATGGTTCTATGTGTCCATGATCTTATGGTTCTATGATTCTAGGACCCCATAAGTCCATGACTGCATGGATCCATGATTCCAGGAGTCCATGAGTCCCTGATTCCACGGCTCTATGACCCCACCAGTCCATGACTGCATGGATCCATGATTCCAGGAGTCCATGAGTCCCTGATTCCATGGCTCTGTGACCCCACCAGTCCATGACTGCATGGATCCATGATTCCAGGAGTCCATGAGTCCCTGATTCCACGGCTCTGTGACCCCACCAGTCCATGACTGCATGGATCCATGATTCCGAGTCCATGAATCCATGACTCCATGGCTCTATGAGTCCACAAGTCCATGGTTCTCTGATTCTAGGATCTCACGAGACTATGACTCCATGAACCCGTGATTTGATGAGTCCACAATTCTATGAGTCCACGAGTCCATGGTTCTATGAGTCCCTGAGTCCCTGAGTCCATGGTTCTAGGAGTCCACAAGTCCATGATCCCATGGCTCTGAGTCCACGGTTCTCTGATTCTAGGATCTCATGAGTCTATGACTGCATGAACCCATGGTTCTGAGTCCATGAGTCCCTGATTCCACGGCTCTGTGACCCCATTAGTCCATGTCTCCATGGATCCATGAGTCTATGATTCCACAATACCACGGCTCTATGACCCCACAAGTCCATGACTCCATGGATCCATGATTCTGAGTCCATGCCTCCATGGTTCTATGAGTCCAGGAGTCCCTGATTCCCTGGCTCTATGACCCCACAAGTCCATGACTGCATGGATCCATGATTCCAGGAGTCCATGAGTCCCTGATTCCACGGCTCTATGACCCCACCAGTCCATGACTGCATGGATCCATGATTCCATGAGTCCCTGATTCCACGGCTCTGTGACCCCACCAGTCCATGACTGCATGGATCCATGATTCCAGGAGTCCATGAGTCCCTGATTCCATGGTTCCAGGACCCCACAAGTCCATGACTGCATGGATCCATGATTCCATGATTCCATGAGTCCCTGATTCCACGGCTCTATGACCCCACAAGTCCATGACTCCATGGATCCATGATTCCAGGAGTCCATGAGTCCCTGATTCCACGGCTCTGTGACCCCACAAGTCCATGACTGCATGGATCCATGATTCCAGGAGTCCATGAATCCCTGATTCCACGGCTCTGTGACCCCACAAGTCCATGACTGCATGGATCCATGATTCCAGGAGTCCATGAGTCCCTGATTCCACGGCTCTATGACCCCACCAGTCCATGACTCCATGGATCCATGATTCCAGGAGTCCATGAGTCCCTGATTCCACGGCTCTATGACCCCACAAGTCCATGACTGCATGGATCTATGATTCTGAGTCCATGACTCCATGGTTCTATGAGTCCCCGTAAGTCCATGGTTCTCTGATTCTAGGATCTCATGAGACTATGACTCCATGAACCCATGATTTGATGAGTCCACAATTCTATGAGTCCATGAGTCCATGGTTCTATGATTCCATGAGTCCATAATTCCATGGTTCTAGGAGTCCACAAGTCCATGATCCCATCGCTCTGAGTCCACGGTTCTCTGATTCTAGGATCTCATGAGTCCATGACTGCATGAACCCATGGTTCTGAATCCATGAGTCCCTGATTCCACGGCTCTATGACCCCACAAGTCCATGACTCCATGGATCCATGATTCCATGAGTCCATGAGTCCCTGGTTCCAGGACCCCATAAGTCCATGACTGCATGGATCCATGCTTCAATGAGTCCATGAGTCCCTGATTCTACTGCTCTATGACCCCACCAGTCCATGAATGCATGGATCCATGATTCCATGAGTCCACGATTCCATGTTTCTATGACCCCATAATCCATGACTGCATGGATCCATGCTTCAATGAGTCCATGAGTCCCTGATTTCATGGCTCTATGACCCCACAAGTCCATGACTCCATGGATCCATGATTCCATGAGTCCCTGATCCCATGGCTCTGTGACCCCACAAGTCCATGACTGCATGGATCCATGATTCCAGGAGTCCATGAGTCCCTGATTCCACGGCTCTATGACCCCACCAGTCCATGACTGCATGGATCCATGATTCCAGGAGTCCATGAGTCCCTCATTCCACGGCTCTGTGACCCCACCAGTCCATGACTGCATGGATCCATGATTCCAGGAGTCCATGAGTCCCTGATTCCATGGCTCTGTGACCCCACCAGTCCATGACTGCATGGATCCATGATTCCATGAGTCCCTGATTCCACGGCTCTATGACCCCACAAGTCCATGACTCCATGGATCCATGATTCCATGAGTCCATGAGTCCCTGATCCCACGGCTCTATGACCCCACAAGTCCATGACTGCATGGATCCATGATTCCAGGAGTCCATGAGTCCCTGATTCCACGGCTCTGTGACCCCACAAGTCCATGACTGCATGGATCCATGATTCCATGAGTCCCTGATTCCACGGCTCTAAGACCCCACAAGTCCATGACTGCATGGATCCATGAGTCCATGAGTCCCTGATTCCACGGCTCTGTGACCCCACCAGTCCATGACTGCATGGATCCATGATTCTGAGTCCATGACTCCATGGCTCTATGAGTCCACAAGTCCATGGTTCTCTGATTCTAGGATCTCACGAGACTATGACTCCATGAACCCGTGATTTGATGAGTCCACAATTCTATGAGTCCATGAGTCCATGGTTCTATGATTCCATGAGTCCATAATTCCATGGTTCTAGGAGCCCACAATTCCATGGTTCTAGGAGTCCACAAGTCCATGATCCCATCGCTCTGAGTCCACGGTTCTCTGATTCTAGGATCTCATGAGTCCATGACTGCATGAACCCATGGTTCTGAATCCATGAGTCCCTGATTCCATGGCTCTATGACCCCACAAGTCCATGACTCCATGGATCCATGATTCCAGGAGTCCATGAGTCCCTGGTTCCAGGACCCCATAAGTCCATGACTGCATGGATCCATGCTTCAATGAGTCCATGAGTCCCTGATTCCACTGTTCTATGACCCCACCAGTCCATGACTGCATGGATCCATGATTCCATGAGTCCACGATTCCATGTTTCTATGACCCCATAATCCATGACTGCATGGATCCATGCTTCAATGAGTCCATGAGTCCCTGATTTCATGGCTCTATGACCCCACAAGTCCATGACTCCATGGATCCATGATTCCATGAGTCCCTGATTCCATGGCTCTATGACCCCACCAGTCCATGACTCCATGGATCCATGATTCCATGAGTCCACGATTCCATGTTTCTATGACCCCATAATCCATGACTGCATGGATCCATGACTCCATGGGTCCATGATTCCACGGCTCTACGAGTCCACCCTTCTCTGATCCTGGCCCGTCACTCATCTACATCTTCATGAATCCGCCCCTACGATCCCCCCCTTCCCGGATTCCCCGTTTTACCCCCCACGTCTCCCCACCCACCCTCCTCCTCCTCCTCCTCATCCCCTCTGATGGCCTCCACGAAGACCTAAGACCTTCTGAAGAGGCTCCCAGCCTCCTCCCTCACCGTTTCCCCCTCCGCCTCCTTCCCCCTTTCCCCGCGCGCGTTTGGATATTTATTTTTTGGGGCTCGGCGCCGTCTCCGAGGCGGGGACGAGCGGGATAATGAACGGCGTGCGTCAGGGAAGATGAATCTCAGCTCCTAGGGAGCCGGGCGCTAAAGAGATTAAAGCGTTATTAGCGTCGGGTTCTTTCCCCCCGCGGTCGCCGGCAACAGCTCGCCCGTCAGCCCTAAAAAATGTCTCGGCGCGAGATAATCATCGGAAACTCAATAACGCGTCAGGGGGAGCCTCGGCCGCCATCCATCACCGGGGGCCTGGAAATTTTCAGCTCTCCGGCTCCCTTCCTGCCATCCATATAAATGTCTCTAATATATTTTCCGCGGCGACGGCTTCGATTCGGGTTGGGCGGATGGAGGGGGCGGAAAATAAAAAAAAAATCGAGAGCGAGATGTAAACGGGGACGAAAAAAAAAAAAAAAAGATAAAATAGAAGCGAAGACGTTGCAGGGAGGGGAATAAAATCAAAATAATAATAAAAAAAGGCAAAAAAAAAAAAAACAAAGGCAGTTTTCTTCCCCGCCTGGAAAAAAAAGCCGAGTGAATTTATTCGTTTTAATAATCGGTGTCAAACGCACGATGGATGCGCCCAGAGGCTCCGTCCCCCCCAAAATACAAAGCGAGGCGGGAGGAGAATCCGTCGCTCCGACCCGCAACGTCCTCCCGAGCGTCCCGCCTGCCCCACGGACCGGGGCGTCTCCTGCGCCTTGAGGAGAGCAGGGAGCTCGGAAACGTCACGGACGCCCCCGCGAGGAACCGGGACGGGGTCGAGGAGGAAGGGACCTCAAACCATCCAGTTGGGACCCTGCTGGGGGGATGATCACACCCTGGAATCGCGGGGCGGGGCAGGCTGGAAGGGACCATGAAGTCATGGAATCGTAGAGTCATGGAAACACCAGCTTGGAGAAGACCCAACGGATCATGGAGTCCAACCGTTCCCATCCATCCCCAACCCGTGTCCCTCAGCACCTCGGCCACCCGGCCCTCAAACCCCTCCAGGGAAGGTGATTCCACCACCTCCCTGCGCAGATTCCACCAGCTCCCAGTGACCTTTTCCATGAGAAATTTCCATCCTGAACTTCTCCAGTGGAGCTTGAGGCCGTTCCCTCTCGTCCTGTCCCCTGGCCCTTGGGAGAAGAGCCCAGCTCCCTCCTCTCCACAACCTCCTCTCAGGGAGTTGGAGACAGCAACGAGGTCTCCCCTCAGCCTCCTCTTCTCCAGGCTGAACCCCCCCAGGTCCCTCACATGCTCCTCTTGTTCTCCAGCCCCTTCCCCAGCTCCGTTCCCTTCTCCAGACGTTCTCCAGCCCCTCAAGGTCTTTCTTGGAGTGAAGGACCCAGCACTGCCCCCAGGATTCGAGGTTGGGTCTCCCCAGAGGGAGAAGAACCTCCCTGGCCCTGCTGGCCACGCCGGGGCTGCTCCAAGCCAAGATGCCCTTGGCCTCCTTGGCCCCCTGGGCCCTGCTGGCTCCTGTTCAACCAACACCCCCAGGTCCTTCTCCTCCAGCCAGACTTCTCCTCGGCTGGAGCTGCTCAGGGTTGTTGGGACCCAAGGGCAGGACCCGCCCTTTGGCCTCATTAAACCTCATCCCATGGATCCAACCAGCTCAGATCCCTCTGGAGAACCTCAAACCCTCCAGCAGATCCGGCTTCCACCCAGCTCAGCGTCACCCACCACACTGTCCATCCAGCTCCAACCCTTCTGGGGTGTTGACCAGACCCTGGAATCAGGGAACGGGTTGGGTTGGAAGGGACCTCAAAGCCCACCCAGATCCATGAGCAGGGACACCTCCAACTGGATCAGGGGCTCCAAGCCCCATCCAACGTGGCCTTCAACACCTCCAGGGATGGAACAACCACAACGTCTCTGGAAAACTTGTCCCAGGGCCTCCCCACCCTCTGAGAAGAACGTTTCTCCCCAAGATCTCACCTCAACCTCCCCTCTTGAAGCTCAAACCCCTTCCCCTCGTCCTACCCCGTTGTTCCCTGACCACCCTCCCCACCCCATTCCATGAGATGATGCTCCCATCTCCATCCTCATGTTCCGGCTCTATCAAACCAGGTTCTTTCTGGGAGGTTGAGGGATTTCTTCTCATGAACATCTACAGAAACAGTCCTACCTTCCAAAGAGTGGAGACCTTTCTCCTTGGCGGTCTCGTAGACGCTACTGAAGTCGTCTCCGAGATTCGGATCCGCGTTAGCTGCCAGCAGGATCTTCACCAAGCTGTGAGGAACGAGAACACAGAGAAAGTGGTGGTAGAACATGAGCCTTGCAGGGCTTGAGATGGGACACGGTGCTTGGAAAGCTCTTCTCCAACATTCCCAGCTCGTAAACCACCAACCCCAACCGATCAACCCAACTGAGAGGATCGTGGAACACTTTGGGTTGGAAGGGACGTCAAAGAACATCAAGTTCCATGAGCAGGGACACCTCCAACCAAACCAGGTTGCTCCAAGCTCCATCCAAGGTGGCCTTCAACACCTCCAGTGGTGCTCTGGGCAACCCTCATCATGAAGAATTTCATCCTAAGGTCTGATCCGACTCTTCCCCTTCCAGTTTAAAGCTGTTTCTCCTCGTCCCATCACCCCAGGCCCTGGGAAAAAGTCCTTCTCCAGCCTCCCTGGAGCCTCTTTCCATGCTGGAAGCTGCTTTCAAGGTCTCCATGGGGCCTTCTCCAGGCTGAAGAACCCCAACTCTCTCAGCTTGTCCTCCTACAGGAGGTTCTCCAGCCCCCAGATCATCTCCGTGACCTTCTCCGGCCTCGCTCCAGCAGCTCCGGGGCCTCCCTGTGCTTCATGAAAGGAGGTTGAGGAGCAGAAGGAACATCACGGCTCCGTTTAAGGTCACTCTCCCAGGTCACCAGGTCAGGGATGGGCTGGGAATCCAAGAATCGTGGAATTGGGGTTGGAAGGGGATTTAAAGCCCGTCCAGTTCCACCTCCCAGCCCCGGGCATGGACATCTTCCACTCCATGAGGTTCCGCAAGACTCATCCAGCCCGGCCTTGAATGATTCCAGCGTTGGGGCGTCTCCCCCTTCTCCAGGCGACCAGATCCAGGGCTTCACCCCCTCCCGGGAGACAATTTCTGGAGTCCCTATCTCCACAATCCATGATCCTACAGGTCCCCGACTCCACAATCCACGATCCTACAGGTCCCTCACTCCACAATCCATGATCCTACAGGTCCCCGACTCCACAATCCATGATCCTACAGGTCCCCGACTCCACAATCCATGATCCTACAGGTCCCTCACTCCACAATCCACGATCCTACAGGTCCCTCACTCCACAATCCACGATCCTACAGGTCCCTCACTCCACAATCCATGATCCTACAGGTCCCTCACTCCACAATCCACGATCCTACAGGTCCCCGACTCCACAATCCACGATCCTACAGGTCCCCGACTCCACAATCCACGATCCTACAGGTCCCTCACTCCACAATCCACGATCCTACAGGTCCCCGACTCCACAATCCACGATCCTACAGGTCCCTCACTCCACAATCCACGATCCTACAGGTCCCTCACTCCACAATCCATGATCCTACAGGTCCCTCACTCCACAATCCACGATCCTACAGGTCCCCGACTCCACAATCCACGATCCTACAGGTCCCCGACTCCACAATCCATGATCCTACAGGTCCCTCACTCCACAATCCACGATCCTACAGGTCCCCGACTCCACAATCCACGATCCTACAGGTCCCTCACTCCACAATCCACGATCCTACAGGTCCCTCACTCCACAATCCACGATCCTACAGGTCCCCGACTCCACAATCCACGATCCTACAGGTCCCCGACTCCACAATCCACGATCCTACAGGTCCCTCACTCCACAATCCACGATCCTACAGGTCCCTCACTCCACAATCCACGATCCTACAGGTCCCCGACTCCACAATCCACGATCCTACAGGTCCCTCACTCCACAATCCACGATCCTACAGGTCCCTCACTCCACAATCCACGATCCTACAGGTCCCCGACTCCACAATCCACGATCCTACAGGTCCCTCACTCCACAATCCATGATCCTACAGGTCCCTCACTCCACAATCCACGATCCTACAGGTCCCCGACTCCACAATCCACGATCCTACAGGTCCCTCACTCCACAATCCACGATCCTACAGGTCCCTCACTCCACAATCCACGATCCTACAGGTCCCTCACTCCACAATCCACGATCCTACAGGTCCCTCACTCCACAATCCATGATCCTACAGGTCCCTCACTCCACAATCCACGATCCTACAGGTCCCCGACTCCACAATCCACGATCCTACAGGTCCCTCACTCCACAATCCACGATCCTACAGGTCCCCGACTCCACAATCCACGATCCTACAGGTCCCCGACTCCACAATCCACGATCCTACAGGTCCCTCACTCCACAATCCACGATCCTACAGGTCCCTCACTCCACAATCCACGATCCTACAGGTCCCTCACTCCACAATCCACGATCCTACAGGTCCCCGACTCCACAATCCACGATCCTACAGGTCCCCGACTCCACAATCCATGATCCTACAGGTCCCTCACTCCACAATCCACGATCCTACAGGTCCCCGACTCCACAATCCACGATCCTACAGGTCCCTCACTCCACAATCCATGATCCTACAGGTCCCTCACTCCACAATCCAGGATCCTACAGGTCCCTCACTCCACAATCCATGATCCTACAGGTCCCTCACTCCACAATCCATGATCCTACAGGTCCCCGACTCCACAATCCACGATCCTACAGGTCCCTCACTCCACAATCCACGATCCTACAGGTCCCCGACTCCACAATCCACGATCCTACAGGTCCCTCACTCCACAATCCACGATCCTACAGGTCCCTCACTCCACAATCCACGATCCTACAGGTCCCCGACTCCACAATCCACGATCCTACAGGTCCCCGACTCCACAATCCACGATCCTACAGGTCCCTCACTCCACAATCCACGATCCTACAGGTCCCTCACTCCACAATCCACGATCCTACAGGTCCCTCACTCCACAATCCACGATCCTACAGGTCCCCGACTCCACAATCCACGATCCTACAGGTCCCTCACTCCACAATCCACGATCCTACAGGTCCCTCACTCCACAATCCACGATCCTACAGGTCCCCGACTCCACAATCCACGATCCTACAGGTCCCCGACTCCACAATCCACGATCCTACAGGTCCCCGACTCCACAATCCACGATCCTACAGGTCCCTCACTCCACAATCCACGATCCTACAGGTCCCTCACTCCACAATCCACGATCCTACAGGTCCCTCACTCCACAATCCACGATCCTACAGGTCCCTCACTCCACAATCCATGATCCTACAGGTCCCTCACTCCACAATCCATGATCCTACAGGTCCCCGACTCCACAATCCACGATCCTACAGGTCCCCGACTCCACAATCCACGATCCTACAGGTCCCCGACTCCACAATCCACGATCCTACAGGTCCCTCACTCCACAATCCACGATCCTACAGGTCCCCGACTCCACAATCCACGATCCTACAGGTCCCCGACTCCACAATCCACGATCCTACAGGTCCCCGACTCCACAATCCATGATCCTACAGGTCCCTCACTCCACAATCCATGATCCTACAGGTCCCTCACTCCACAATCCACGATCCTACAGGTCCCTCACTCCACAATCCACGATCCTACAGGTCCCTCACTCCACAATCCATGATCCTACAGGTCCCTCACTCCACAATCCACGATCCTACAGGTCCCCGACTCCACAATCCACGATCCTACAGGTCCCCGACTCCACAATCCATGATCCTACAGGTCCCTCACTCCACAATCCACGATCCTACAGGTCCCCGACTCCACAATCCACGATCCTACAGGTCCCCGACTCCACAATCCACGATCCTACAGGTCCCTCACTCCACAATCCATGATCCTACAGGTCCCCGACTCCACAATCCACGATCCTACAGGTCCCCGACTCCACAATCCACGATCCTACAGGTCCCTCACTCCACAATCCATGATCCTACAGGTCCCTCACTCCACAATCCACGATCCTACAGGTCCCTCACGCCACAATCCACGATCCTACAGGTCCCTCACTCCACAATCCATGATCCTACAGGTCCCCGACTCCACAATCCACGATCCTACAGGTCCCTCACTCCACAATCCACGATCCTACAGGTCCCCGACTGCACAATCCACGATCCTACAGGTCCCCGACTCCACAATCCACGATCCTACAGATCCCTCACTCCACAATCCACGATCCTACAGGTCCCCGACTCCACAATCCACGATCCTACAGGTCCCCGACTCCACAATCCACGATCCTACAGGTCCCTCACTCCACAATCCACGATCCTACAGGTCCCCGACTCCACAATCCATGATCCTCCAGGTCCCTCACTCCACAATCCACGATCCTACAGGTCCCCGACTCCACAATCCACGATCCTACAGGTCCCTCACTCCACAATCCACGATCCTACAGGTCCCTCACTCCACAATCCACGATCCTACAGGTCCCCGACTCCACAATCCACGATCCTACAGGTCCCTCACTCCACAATCCATGATCCTACAGGTCCCTCACTCCACAATCCATGATCCTCCAGGTCCCTCACTCCACAATCCACGATCCTACAGGTCCCTCACTCCACAATCCACGATCCTACAGGTCCCCGACTCCACAATCCACGATCCTACAGGTCCCTCACTCCACAATCCATGATCCTACAGGTCCCTCACTCCACAATCCACGATCCTACAGGTCCCTCACTCCACAATCCACGATCCTACAGGTCCCTCACTCCACAATCCACGATCCTACAGGTCCCCGACTCCACAATCCACGATCCTACAGGTCCCTCACTCCACAATCCACGATCCTACAGGTCCCCGACTCCACAATCCACGATCCTACAGGTCCCCGACTCCACAATCCATGATCCTACAGGTCCCCGACTCCACAATCCACGATCCTACAGGTCCCTCACTCCACAATCCACGATCCTACAGGTCCCTCACTCCACAATCCACGATCCTACAGGTCCCTCACTCCACAATCCACGATCCTACAGGTCCCTCACTCCACAATCCACGATCCTACAGGTCCCTCACTCCACAATCCATGATCCTACAGGTCCCTCACTCCACAATCCATGATCCTACAGGTCCCCGACTCCACAATCCACGATCCTACAGGTCCCTCACTCCACAATCCACGATCCTACAGGTCCCCGACTCCACAATCCATGATCCTACAGGTCCCTCACTCCACAATCCACGATCCTACAGGTCCCCGACTCCACAATCCACGATCCTACAGGTCCCTCACTCCACAATCCACGATCCTACAGGTCCCCGACTCCACAATCCACGATCCTACAGGTCCCCGACTCCACAATCCACGATCCTACAGGTCCCTCACTCCACAATCCACGATCCTACAGGTCCCTCACTCCACAATCCACGATCCTACAGGTCCCCGACTCCACAATCCATGATCCTACAGGTCCCTCACTCCACAATCCACGATCCTCCAGGTCCCTCACTCCACAATCCATGATCCTACAGGTCCCCGACTCCACAATCCATGATCCTACAGGTCCCTCACTCCACAATCCACGATCCTCCAGGTCCCTCACTCCACAATCCACGATCCTCCAGGTCCCTCACTCCACAATCCACGACCCTACAGGTCCCTCACTCCACAATCCATGATCCTCCAGGTCCCTGACTCCACAATTTATGGTTCTACAGCTCCTCGAGTTTTGCTCCCGATCCCACACGACCCCAGAGAGGAATCGGATTTCTCCCCGAGAGGAGCTCCGAGCTGCTTCATTCTTCGTTCTCGTTGCCGCGTCCCCCCTTCCCCTGACAGCTCGCGAGTTAACGAGCCGGGGAAGGTTCATTGGAGGTGACAGGGGGACACCTGACAGAGGGACACGTGGCCGCGGGCTGCGGCTTGTCACGTCTCGTTTGGAATCGCGCTTAACTCCTCTCTCGCTCGGCCCCGGAACCCAATTAGCTCAATACAAGGTGGTCACGGGGCTTC
Organism: Phaenicophaeus curvirostris; assembly: GCF_032191515.1. Lineage (NCBI taxonomy): Eukaryota > Metazoa > Chordata > Aves > Cuculiformes > Cuculidae > Phaenicophaeus > Phaenicophaeus curvirostris. Next base: position 191,447 of record NW_027206681.1, read on the forward strand.
TCGAAGCAGAACCACCTCCTTGCTGCCACCGTTTGCTCTTCATAAAGGAACTTTCAGGGAGTGAAGGACCCGGCTGGAAGCCTGGAGGGCTTCCCACCACCTCATCCACAGCCCTGGACCCACTGGATCTGACCCACCAACCGTGACCGGGGAATCACGGAAGGGGTTGGATTGGAAGGACCTCAAAGCCCAGAGAGTTCCATGGTGGCACCTCCCGCTGGATCAGGGGCTCCAAGCTGCATCCAATGTGGCCTTGAACCCCTCCAGGGATGGAGCAGCCACCACGGATCAGGCCAACCTGGCCCAGGGCCTCCCAACCTTCTCAGGAGAACATTTCTCTCTAAGGTCTCATCTCAATCTCCCCTCTTGAAGCTTCAAAACCGTTCCCCTCGTCCCATCCCTGCTCTCCCTGGTCCAGAGCTTCTCCCCAGCTTCCCTGGAGCCCTTTTCCCTGCTGGCAGCTGCTCTAAGGTCTCCATGGAGCCTTCTCTTCTCCAGGCTGGACAACCCCAACTCTCCAGCCTGTCCTACAGGAGGTTGTCCAGCCCTTGGATGACCTACCAGTAGAATGATGGAATCACCAGGTTGGAAAAGACCCATCGGATCATGGAGTCCAACCCTTCCCATCCATCCCTAACCCGTGCCCCTCAGCACCTCGTCCACCCGGCCCTCAAACCCCTCCAGGAAGGTGATTCCACCACCTCCCTGAGAAGATTCCACCAGCTCCCAGTGACCTTTTCCATGAGGAATTTCCATCCTGAACTTCTCCTGGTGGAGCTTGAGGCCATTCCCTCTCGTCCTGTCCCCTGGCCCTTGGGAGAAGAGCCCAGCTCCCTCCTCTCCACAACCTCCTCTCAGGGAGTTGGAGACAGCAACGAGGTCTCCCCTCAGCCTCCTCTTCTCCAGGCTGAACCCCCCCAGGTTCCTCACATGCTCCTCTTCTTCTCCAGCCCCTTCCCCAGCTCCGTTCCCTTCTCCAGACGTTCTCCAGCCCCTCGAGGTCTTTCTTGGAGTGAAGGACCCAGCACTGACCCCAGGATTCGAGGTTGGGTCTCCCCAGAGGGAGAAGAACCTCCCTGGCCCTGCTGGCCACGCCGGGGCTGCTCCAAGCCAAGATGCCCTTGGCCTCCTTGGCCCCCTGGGCCCTGCTGGATCCTGTTCAACCAACCCCCCCAGGTCCTTCTCCTCCAGCCAGACTCCTCCTAGTCTGGAGCTGCCCAGGGTTGTTGTGCCCCAAGGGCAGGACGCGGCGTTTGGCCTCGTTAACCCTCATCCCGTTGCTCTCAGCCCATGGATCCAACCAGCAGAGCAGAAACGCTGGATGCAGAGAGGTGTGTGACGTTGAGCGAGAGGTGACTATGTCCGAACTGCTCTGCTCTCTCAGTTAACGACCCTCTACATGGAGAAGAAACACTGGGTTCCCTCCGAGAAAGACCTTGAGGGGCTGGAGAACGTCTGGAGAAGGAAACGGAGCTGGGAAGGGGCTGGAGAACCAGGGTGGTGGGAGCTGAGGGACCTGGGCTTGAGTCTGGAGAAGAGGAGGCTGAGGGGAGACCTCCTCGCTCTCCAGAAAGGAGGTTGTGGGGAGGTGGGTGGTGGTGTCTTCTCCCCAGGAAGACGGGATGAGTTGGGAGCCTCACGTCGCTCCAGGGGAGGCTGAGGTTGGATCTTGGGAGAAGTTCCTTCACGGGAAGAGCAGTGAAGCCCTCTCGGAGCTCCAGTCCAGGATTCGAAACCTGGACTCAGTTGGCACCCTGGGGTTGGGTTGATGGTGGGTCTTGGATGAGCTTGAAGGCCTCCTCCAACCTCAACGATTCCAGCATCTCCTCAGCTTTTAGGAGAGGTGGAAAGCTCCGGTTCGACGCGCACGGAGAGCCAGGAGGGACTCAGAGATCCGAGGAGACGTCGTGCGCATCCAGCCGCCGTCTCCCATCAACCTTTTCAATGTCCCCTCCTGCTTCTGGGACCTGGTGTCCCCTCCAGGCACTCGTGAAGCAGCCAGACGGTTCCTGGAATCCATCGATCGATCTCGGACCCAGCCAATTTGCGGCTAATGGGACATTGAAGGAAATTAGCCTTCAGGAGACCCGAACGGAGTCAAAGTCAACGTCAACTGAGAGTCGCAAAACGCGGTTTGGCAATCCAGGCCCCGGGTCGAGCTCCCAGAACCACAGAATCAGCTTCGAAAAGACCTTCCAGACCATCCAGTTGGACGGGCACCTCCCCGGGGCCACCCGAGCCCCGTCCCCGAGGTCACAACCACGCGGCTTTTGAACCTTCCAGGGATGGAGACGCCACCAGCGCCCTGGGCGGCCTCCGCTGGGGCTTCACGACCCTTTCCACGAAGGAACTTCTCCCAAAGCCCCAGTGCAAACCGCTCCCAGCACGGCTTGAGGCCGCTTCTTCTCACCCCGTGGTGGGAAACGGACTTAACTCCAGCTGGAGGCCAGTGACAAGTGGGGGCCCCAGGGCTCCACGGCGGCTCCGGCGTGTTCCATGTCTTTATCGACGACCTGGGTGAAGGCACCGAGGGCGCCCTGAGCCAGTTGGGAGATGACACTGAGCTGGGTGGATCTGCTGGAGGGTTTGAGGGTCTCCAGAGGGATCTGAACAGGCTGGATCCGTGGGCTGAGACCAACGGGATGAGGTTTGACCAGGACCTTGGGGCACAACAACCCTGAGCAGCTCCAGACTAGGAGAAGTCTGGCTGGAAACTGCCTGGAGGAGAAGGACCTGGGGGTGTTGGTTGAACAGGAGCCAGCAGGGCCCAGGGGGCCAAGGAGGCCAAGGGCATCTTGGCTTGGAGCAGCCCCGGCGTGGCCAGCAGGGCCAGGGAGGTTCTTCTCCCTCTGGGGAGACCCAACCTCGAATCCTGGGGTCAGTGCTGGGTCCTTCACTCCAAGAAAGACCTCGAGAGGCTGGAGCGAGTCCAGAGAAGGGAACGGAGCTGGGAAGGGGCTGGAGAAGAAGCCTGAGGGCCCTGGGGGTGTTTAGCCTGGAGAAGAGGAGGCTGAGGGGAGACCTCATTGCTCTCTGCAACTCCCTGAGAGGAGGTTGTGGAGAGGAGGGAGCTGGGCTCTTCTCCCAAGGGCCAGGGGACAGGACGAGAGGGAACGGCCTCAAGCTCCACTGGAGCTCCAACTAGACACCAGAGAGAAATTCCTCATGGAAAAGGTCACTGGGAGCTGGTGGAATCTGCCCAGGGAGGGGGTTGAGTCCCCTTCCTGGAGGGGTTTAAGGGCCGGGTGGACGAGGTGCTGAGGGACACGGGTTAGGGATGGATGGGAACGGTTGGACTCCATGATCTGATGGGTCCTTTCCAACCTGGTGATTCCATGATTCTAGGATTCTACAGTTCTTTGATTCTATGATCCTATGACTCAATGAGTCTTTGATTTGATGATTCTATGACTCCATGAGTCTATGATTCTACGAGGCTATGACTCTACAATTCTACAATTCAATGATTCTATGAGTCTATGATTCTCTAATTCTACAATTTGATGATTCTACAAGTCTATGACTCTACAATTCCATGGTTCAATGATTCATTGAGTCTATAATTCTATGATTCCATGATTCTATGAGTCTGTGATTCTCTAATTGTACGATTTGATGACTCTATGATTCTACAATTCGATGATTCTATGAGTCTATGATTCTACAATTTGATGATTCTACGAGTCTATGACTCTACGATTCTACGATTCGATGATTCTACGATTTGATGATTCTACGATTTGATGATTCCATGAGTCTATGATTCTATAATTCCACAATTTGATGATTTGATGACCCTACGACTCTACAATTTGATGATTCTACGAGTCTATGACCCTACGATTCTACGATTCGATGATTCTACGAGTCTATAACTCCACGATTCCGCGATTCGATGATCCTACGAGTCTACGATTTGCTAATTGTCACCTGGAGCCCGGCTCAGCCCCGGCCTCCGAGCTCCGTTTCCAGCCTGGATCTTCCCGTCCGCATCCCCACCCGATTTTGTCGCTGCAATTACCCTACCGTGACGAGCTTTTCTCCCTGTCCCCTCGGCCCCCGCCCCCGGGGCAGCCCCCGTTCTGCTCCAACGCCCGCCGGGAATGGTCCGTGGGCCTCGCCCTCCGGCGCTGGAGCTTTGTCCTCCTCCAGAGGTGGGAGGTTGGGCGGCGGCGGGCGGCGAGCAAACACGGGGCCCCCCAGCCCCGTTGGGGACATCAAAGTTGAGCAAACAACCCCGAGCGGACGGCCCCGAGGAGCTCGCGAGGGGGGTCACGGCTCCCAGCAGCTCCCGGCGTCCATCAAAGTTGACGCCACCCACGAACTGGGCCCGGGGAGGGCGACGGCGGCTCCTGAGAGCGGATCTCGCGCCTTTGTCTTCGCTTCCAGCTCGTGTTTTCTCAACTCATTAAAGGGTTTGGGGTTTTTTTTCCTATTTCTTTTTTAACTTATGAACTTGCGGCTGAAGCCGCCGGCCCCGAGAGGTTGGGACATCAAAGCCTCGCGCGTCCGTCTGTCCCGTGGTCGCAAAAATTGGATTTCTCTTTTTTTTTGTTTGACTCTTAAACACAAAAAAAAGAAGCCACCGACCCCTAATTGAATTTCGTTGTAGACCGAAGCTGTTTACAAGAGGGTCTCAAAGGTTACGAGGAGCCCCCCAGCCCCTCGTCCTCGTCGGCCTTCTGGCTCCCAAAGACGGGCCGTGAGGAGCCGAGCCCGGGCCCTGCGGCCGGAGAAGCTCCTGTGGGAGAGGGTTGGATGGTGGGGACTTGGCTTGGGGACCTCAAGGGGATCCCGAGGCGAGGGACGCCTCCAAAGGCAAAATGGGAGTGATGCTGCGGAGAAAGGGGTCTGCAGAGGGGTTGGGAGAAGATGGATCCATGGCTGGAGGGCTCAGGGGGTCTAGAGAGGGAGCTGGATCCATGGCTGGAGGGCAGGAGGAGCTAGAGAGGGAGCTGGATCCATGGCTGGAGGGCAGGAGGAGCTAGAGAGGGATCTGGATCCATGGCTGGAGGGCAGGAGGAGCTAGAGAGGGATCTGGATCCATGGCTGGAGGGCAGGAGGAGCTAGAGAGGGATCTGGATCCATGGCTGGAGGGCAGGAGGAGCCAGAGAGGGATCTGGATCCATGGCTGGAGGGCAGGAGGATCTGCAGAGGGATCTGGATCCATGGCTGGAGGGCAGGAGGAGCTAGAGAGGGAGCTGGATCCATGGCTGGAGGGCAGGAGGAGCTAGAGAGGGATCTGGATCCATGGCTGGAGGGCAGGAGGAGCTAGAGAGGGAGCTGGATCCATGGCTGGAGGGCAGGAGGAGCTAGAGAGGGATCTGGATCCATGGCTGGAGGGCAGGAGGATCTAGAGAGGGATCTGGATCCATGGCTGGAGGGCAGGAGGATCTAGAGAGGGATCTGGATCCATGGCTGGAGGGCAGGAGGATCTGCAGAGGGAGCTGGATCCATGGCTGGAGGGCAGGGAGGATCCCTCACTCCAAGAAAGACCTTGAGGGGTTGGAGAACATCTGGGAAAGGGAATGGAGATGAGAAGGGGCTGGAGAACAAGGGAAACAACCAAAGGAGCTGGAAGGTTTGGTCTGGAGAAGAGGAGGCCGAGGGGAGACCTCATCGCTCCCCGCAGCTCCTGGAAAGGAGGTTGTGGTGAGGAGGGTGCTGGGCTCTTCTCCCAAGGGATGGATGAGAGGAAACAGCCTCCAGTTGAGGTTTAGATTGGATCTTGGGAGAAGTTCCTTCATGGAAAGGGGTGTGAAGCCCTGGTTGAAGCTGCCTGGGGCGGTTGGTGGTGTCTCCATCCCTGGAGAGGTTTAAAACCCACGTGGCCATGGCCGTGGGGCCAGGGTTGAGTGGCCACAGTTGGGTTGGGTTGAGGGTTCAATTGGACGAGCTTGGAGATCTTCTCCAACCATCATGATTCCACAAGTCCCCGACTCTAATTTAGGAGCCACCTCGGGGTCCGTGGAGCCTCCGTCTCCCCTAACGGAAACCTCCCTCCCGTTTAGCTCCCCGACACGTTCCAAACCAGCTCAAGATTTTTTATGGAAAGAGCCTCCAGGAGGTCCATGTGGTGGACATACCCGTGAGGTGAAGATGGAGAGAGAGCTACCTGGAGTTGCGGGCGATGGCGGCCACCATGAGGGGAGTCCAGCCCAGCCTGTGCCTCGCGTTGACGTCGGCTCCTTCCTGCAGCAACCTGGACACGAGAGAGAGAGACCCCGTCAGGAGGGTGAAGAAGGAGCAACCTTCTTCATGGAATCAGGGAATCACCAGGTTGGAAAAGACCCATCAGATCATGGAGTCCAACCATTCCCATCCATCCCCAACCCGTGTCCCTCAGCACCTCGGCCACCCGGCCCTCAAACCCCTCCAGGAAGGGGACTCGACCCCCTCCCTGGGCAGATTCCACCAGCTCCCAGTGACCTTTTCCATGAGAAATTTCCATCCTGACCCTCCCCTGGTGGAGCTTGAGGCCGTTCCCTCTCGTCCTGTCCCCTGGCCCTTGGGAGAAGAGCCCAGCTCCCTCCTCTCCACAACCTCCTCTCAGGGAGTTGGAGAGAGCAACGAGGTCTCCCCTCAGCCTCCTCTTCTCCAGGATGAACCCCCCCAGGTTCCTCACAGGCTCCTCTTCTTCTCCAGCCCCTTCCCCAGCTCCGTTCCCTTCTCCAGACGTTCTCCAGCCCCTCAAGGTCTTTCTTGGAGTGAAGGACCCAGCACTGACCCCAGGATTCGAGGTTGGGTCTCCCCAGAGGGAGAAGAACCTCCCTGGCCCTGCTGGCCACGCCGGGGCTGCTCCAAGCCAAGATGCCCTTGGCCTCCTTGGCCCCCTGGGCCCCTGCTGGCTCCTGTTCAACCAACCGTCAACTCAACAAGGAACCCTCCAAGGGTGGAGACGCCACCAGCACCCTGGGAAGGACCTGCCAGGGCTTCCCAACCCTTTCCCTGAAGGAACTTCTCCCAAGATCCAACCTCAACCTCCCCTGGAGCAGCTTGAGGCTGTTTCCTCTTGTCCATCCCATGTTCCTAGGGAGGAGACACCAACCCACCTCCCCACAACCTCCTTTCCAGGAGCTGTGGAGAGCGACGAGGTCTCCCCACAGCCTCCTCATCTTCTCCAGACCAAATCCAGCTCCTTTAGTCCTTTCCCTGGTTCTCCAGCCCCTTCCCAGCTCCGTTCCCTTCTCCAGACGTTCTCCAGCCCCTCAAGGTCTTTCTTGGAGTGAAGGACTCAGAACTGACCCCAGGATTCGAGCTGTGGCCTCACCAGGAGGACAATCCCGTCCCAGCTCCTGCTGGCCACCCCAGGGCTGCTCCAAGCCAGGTGTTGGTTGCCTCCTTGGCCACCTGGGCCACCGCTGGATCACGTTTGGCTGCTCTAACCCAACATCTCCAGGTCCTTCTCCTCCAGGGACCTTTCCAGCTGCTCTTCTCCGAGCCTGGAGCTCCACAGGGTTGTGGCGGCCCAAGTGTAGGACCTGGCGCTTGGCCTGGTGGGACCTGGGGGTGGCCTGGGGGGGCCTGGTGGGACATGGAGCTCCTGGGGGGACACGGGGACCTCCTGGGGGGACACTGGAAGATCCTGGTGGGACATGGGGAGCTCCTGGGGGGACACGGGGAGCTCCTGAGGGGACACGGGGAGCTCCTGGGGGGACAGAGGGAGCTCCTGGGGGGACACAGGGAGCTCCTAGTGCGACATGGAACTCCTGGGGGGACAGAGGGAGCTCCTGGGGGGACACAGGGAGCTCCTGGGGGGACATGGGGAGGTCCTGGGGGGACATGGACCTCCTGGTGGGACACCGGGAGCTCCTGGTGGGACATGGAGCTCCTGGGGGGACAGAGGGAGCTCCTGGGGGGACACGGGGAGCTCCTGGGGGGACATGGAGTTCCTGGGGGGACATGGGGAGCTCCTGGGGGGACACTGGAAGATCCTGGGGGGACATGGAGCTCCTGGGGGGACATAGGGACCTCCTAGGGGGCACGGGGAGCTCCTGGGGGGACACTGGTTGCTCCTGGTGGGACATGGAGCTCCTGGTGGGACAGAGGGAGCTCCTGGGGGGACACGGGGAGCTCCTGGTGGACACAGGGAGCTCCTGGGGGGACGCAGGAGCTCCAGGAGGTTCCTGGCTGGCAGGTGCCGGCAGATAACCATCTCCGGAGCTCAGCTGAGGAGCAACCAACCATCCCAGGGCCTCCGAGGAGCTCCAGGAGGTGCCTGGCTGGCAGGTGCCGGCAGATAACCATCTCCCGGGTCGGCTCGGCAGCCGGAGGGGTTTCTGCTCTCACAAAAGGCATCAAGAAGGTGTCTGAGGGGCAGCCGAGGCCGCGAGGTGGTCACAGGTGACGTTGCCTGAAGGAGAAATCCACCCCCAGGCTCCATCTGGCGCCTCCAGGAGCAACGTTGGATGGAAAACCCACCGGCCGGTGGCTGGGGAAGCTTCACCCCGGCTTCTCCACAAGCCAAGAGGAGCCACGGCATGAACCGACCCCCCCATGTCCTCCTCTCCTCTTGGGGGGCTTCAAGGAACCCTTCCACCATCACCGGGACGTCCCGCTGCCTCTCAATCTCCTCAAAAAGTGGCGCGGAAGGACGCGCAAGTTGTTCCTGGAGGGTTTTTCTTTCCTACTTCCTTGGGGGTTTGAAGGTCCACGGCCACTGCCACCGTGGGCCCTCCGGGTGACGGCAGGGGAGGTGAGGAATGGGTTGGAAGGGACCTCAAAGCCACCCAGATCCACGAGCAGGGACGCCTCCCGCTGGATCAGGGGCTCCAAGCTCCATCCAACGTGGCCTTCAACCCCTCCAGGGATGGAGCAGCCACCACTGCTCTGGGAAACCTGGGCCAGGGCCTCCAAACCCTCCCAGGAGAACGTTTCTCCTCAAGATCTCACCTCAATCTCCCCTCTAGAAGCTCCAAACGGGTCCCTCGTCCCATCCCTGCCCTCCCTCATCCAGCAGAAGCTTCCCTGGAGCCCCTTTCCCTGCTGGAAGCTGCTCCAAGGTCTCCCTGGAGCCTTCTCTTCTCCAGGATGGACACCCCCAACTCTCCAGCCTGTCCTACAGGAGGTTCTCCAGCCCTCCCATCATCTCCGGGGCCTCCTCCGGCCTCGCTCCAGCAGCTCCGTGTCCTCCCTGTGCCGAGGGCTCCAGAGCTGGACACGGGCTCCAGGGTTGGTCCCACCAGAGGAGCAGAGGGGACAATCCCCTCCCTGGTCCTGCTGCTCCCCCGGCTTTGGACGCAGCCCAGGACACGGTTGGAGCTCCCGGGGCCTTCTCCTCGGAGCTGCTCCCAGCCCCTTCCCCACCAACCTGGATCGGGGTTTGGGGCTCCTGGAGACCCCAAGGATTGACCTCCCGCAGCAGGACAAGCCGCGAGAGTTGGGGTTCTTCATCGTGGGGAGGAGAAGGCTCCGAGGAGCCCTTGGAGCAGCTCCCCGACCCTGAGGGGGCTCCCGGAGAGCTGGGGAGGGGCTGTTCCCACGGGCTGGTGGGGCTGGGACTGGGGGAACGGGGACAAACTGGGGAGGGGTTAGGCCGGACACCAGGAGGAGCTTCTCACCGCGAGGGTGGGGAGACCCTGGACCAGGTTGTCCAGGGAAGCTGGGGCTGCTCCATCCCTGGAGGGGTTGGAGGCCACCTTGGATGGAGCTCGGAGCTCCTCATGCCGTGGCCCTGGATGATCTTTCGGGTCCCTTCCAACCCGACCTCTTGGCTAATTCCCGAATTTAGAAGGAATTCCCAGTTCGGAGCCTTCGGGAGGCTCCTTCTCGCCATCCACCCCGCCAGGAACCTCTTCTCCAACCTCTCCCCAGCAGCTTTTTCTCCTTCCATCCCTCCATCTCCTCCTCCTTCTCCTCCTCCTCCATCTCCTCCTCCTCCTCCATCTCCTCCTCCTCCATCTCCTCCTCCATCTCCTCCTCCTCCTTCATCTCCTCCTCCTCCATCTCCTCCTCCTCCTCCATCTCCTCCTCCTCCATCTCCTCCTCCATCTCCTCCTCCTCCATCTCCTCCTCCTCCATCTCCTTCCATCCCAGCATCTCAGAGGACTCGGAGGCCGCTCAACCTCACCCAACAAACACCCCCTGACGTTTCCTTTAGACTCTTCCTCTGGTTTCACGTCGTTACGAGACATTCGGCCTCTCCACGGATCTTCCAGATGCCTGAACGTTCTCCTTGAGGTTCCTCAAGTCCCTCATTAATTTGTTCCCTGCTGGATTTAACGATAACGAGCCGACCGCTGCTCCCATCCCAGCTGGACAAATGGATTCCCCGGCAGGAGGGGGGGATCTTAATTAGATAAAGTCCTCTGAGCAACGTTTGGGAGGTGGATCTATCAAAGAAGATCCAGGACAACATCTGGAGAGAAGGGATGGAGCCAGAGGGAAGGGATGGATCCATGGAGAAGGGATGGATCCATGGAGAAGGGATGGATCCATGGAGAAGGGATGGAGCCAGAGGGAAGGGATGGATCCATGGAGAAGGGATGGAGCCGGAGGGAAGGGATGGATCCATGGAGAAGGGATGGAGCCGGAGGGAAGGGATGGATCCATGGAGAAGGGATGGATCCAGGGGGAAGGGATGGAGCCATGGAGAAGGGATGGATCCATGGAGAAGGGATGGAGCTAGAGGGAAGGGATGGAGCCAGAGGGAAGGGATGGATCCATGGAGAAGGGATGGAGCCATGGAGAAGGGATGGAGCTAGAGGGAAGGGATGGAGCCATGGAGAAGGGATGGAGCCAGAGGGAAGGGATGGAGCCAGGGGGGAAGGGATGGAGCCAGGGGGAAGGGATGGATCCATGGAGAAGGGATGGAGCCATGGAGAAGGGATGGATCCATGGAGAAGGGATGGAGCCAGAGGGAAGGGATGGATCCATGGAGAAGGGATGGAGCCAGAGGGAAGGGATGGAGCCAGGGGGAAGGGATGGATCCATGGAGAAGGGATGGAGCCAGGGGGAAGGGATGGAGCCATGGAGAAGGGATGGAGCCATGGAGAAGGGATGGAGCCAAGGGGAAGGGATGGAGCCATGGAGAAGGGATGGAGCCAGAGGGATCTGGCCGGGCTGGAGAAGGGGAACGATGCGAATTTCATGGAGTTCAATGTGGCCAAGCGCAAGGACCTGGTACCAGGGTCAGAAGAATCCCAAGCACAAATCCAGGCTGGGCAGGGAATGGACTGGGAGCAGCTCCGAGGAGAAGGACTCGGGGCGCTCGGGGAGGAGAAGCTCAACAGGAGCCAGAAAGGCGTGTTCCCAGCCCAGAAAACCAACAGGATCTTGGGCTGCGTCCAAAGCTGAAGGAGAAGATGGTGAGAGAGGAGGTTCTGCTCCTCTGGTGGGACCAAACCTGGAGCCCGTGTCCAGCTCTGGAGCCCTCGGCACAGGGAGGACACGGAGCTGCTGGAGCGAGGCCGGAGGAGGCCCCGGAGATGATGGGAGGGCTGGAGAACCTCCTGGAGGCCAGGCTGGAGAGTTGGGGTTGTTCATCCTGGAGAAGAGAAGGCTCCAGGGAGACCTTGGAGCAGCTTCCAGCAGGGAAAGGGGCTCCAGGGAAGCTGGGGAGGGATCAGGGAGGGCAGGGATGGGACGAGGGGAACCGTTTGGAGCTTCTAGAGGGGAGATTGAGGTGAGATCTTGAGGAGAAACGTTCTCCTGGGAGGGTTTGGAGGCCCTGGGCCAGGTTGGCCTGATCCGTGGTGGCTGCTCCATCCCTGGAGGGGTTGAAGGCCACGTTGGATGGAGCTTGGAGGCCCTGATCCAGTGGGAGGTGTCCCTGCTCATGGATCTGGGTGGGCTTTAAGGTCCCTTCCAACCCAACCCATCTCGGCTTGGAGCAGCCCCGGCGTGGCCAGCAGGGCCAGGGAGGTTCTTCTCCCTCTGGGGAGACCCAACCTCGAATCCTGGGGTCAGTGCTGGGTCCTTCACTCCAAGAAAGACCTTAAGGGGCTGGAGTGAGTCCAGAGAAGGGAACGGAGCTGGGGAAGGGGCTGGAGAAGAAGAGGAGCATGTGAGGAACCTGGGGGGGTTCAGGCTGGAGAAGAGGAGGCTGAGGGGAGACCTCATTGCTCTCTGCAACTCCCTGAGAAGAGGTTGTGGAGAGGAGGGAGCTGGGCTCTTCTCCCAAGGGCCAGGGGACAGGACGGGAGGGAACGGCCTCAAGCTCCACCCGGAGAAGTTCAGGACGGAAATTTCTCATGGAAAAGGTCACTGGGAGCTGGTGGAATCTGCTCAGGGAGGGGGTCGAGTCCCCTTCCTGGAGGGGTTTGAGGGCCGGGTGGACGAGGTGCTGAGGGACACGGGTTGGGGATGGATGGGAACGGTTGGACTCCATGACCCGATGGGTCCTTTCCAACCTGGTGACTCCATGATTCGATTCCATGATTCCATGATTCTATGAGTCTATGAGTCTAGGATTCCAGGATTCTATGAGTCTAGGATTCAAGGATTCTAGGATTCTATGAGTCTATGATGGACCCATGATCTGATGGGTCTTTTCCAACCTGGTAATTCTATGATTCTATGATTCTACAATTCTATAATTCTACGATTCCACGATTCTAAGATTCCTCAAATCTACAATTCCACAATTCTCTGATTCCATGATTCTACAATTCTACGATTCCACAAATCCACAATTCCACAAATCTCTGATTCCATGACTCTACGATTCCACGACTCTACGATTCCACAATTCTCCGATTCCACGATTCAGCAGTCGAGTCCCTTTATCCCAGAAGGCGACGAGGCACTTTGGAGCGTCCCCACCTCCTCAAGAAGCCCCTGAAAGGACCCGGGTGGCCCCCAGCACCCTCTTGCCCTTGGAGACAGCGTCTCGAGGCTTTGATGCGGGCGGCGCGGCCGAGGGCTCCCCGCGGCTCGTTCCCCGCGGCCGCTGGCCGGAGCCAGATGTTCCTCCTATTGAGGCGCCGCCGGGGGGTTCCGGGTGAGCGCCTCGCCGCCCCCCAGGCCATGTTTGAGTTTGTGCTCAACGCCCTCGCGGCAGCCGGAGCGAGAAGAAGCTGGAAACTCGAGCGGCGCCGTCAACAATAGCTTCTGGCGCTCTCTGGGAAGCGGAGGCGCCCCCGGAGAAGGAGGAGGAGGAGGAAAAGCAAAGCTTCAGCCCTCACCCCAGCGCCCAGCAGGGAAGGAGAAGCCTCCTCAGAGAAGGGTGGAAGGGGTTGGGTTGGAAGGGAGCTCAAAGCCCAGCCAGATCCTCCTTCCATGGGATCATGTGGAATTCTTAGAATGGTTTGAGTTGGAAGGGACCTCAAAGCTCAGCCAGATCCTCCTTCCACGGGATCAGGTTGAATTCTTAGAATGGTTTGAGTTGGAAGGGACCTCAAAGCTCAGCCGGATCCTCCTTCCACGGGATCACGTTGAATTCTTAGAATGGTTTGAGTTGGAAGGGAGCTCAAAGCCCAGCCGGATCCACCTTCCATGGGATCACGTTGAATTCTTAGAATGGTTTGAGTTGGAAGGGACCTCAAAGCCCAGTCAGATCCACAGGCAGGGACACCTCCCACTGGATCAGGAGCTCCAAGCTCCATCCAACGTGGCCTTCAACATCTCCAGGGATGGAGCAGCCACCACCAGATCCAGTTCTTCACCACCCTCGAAGTAGAAAATTTCATAGAATCACGGAAGGGGTTGGGTTGGAAGGGACCTCAAAGCCCATCCAGATCCTCCTTCCATGGGATCACGTTGCTCCAGGTCCATCCAAGTCGGTCACAGAACCACTAGGTGGGAAAAGACCCATGGGATCCAGTTCTTCACCACCTTCAAAGTAGGGAATTCCATAGAATCATGGAAGGGGTTGGGTTGGAAGGGACCTCAAAGCCCATCCAGATCCTCCTTCCACCAGACCACGTTGCTCCAAGAGCATCACTAGGTTGGAAAAGACCCACAGGATGATCGAGTCCGACCCTTCCTCTCACGAGGAATTGGAGGTTCAATCAAATCCAAGAAACCATCTTGGATGTTTCCAGGGATGGAGCATCTCCCACCCCTCTAGGCAACATGCTCCTCCTCCTCCCAACACCCAATTTCTTAGAATTGTGGGTTGGGTTGGGTTGGAAGGGACCTCAAAGTCCATCCAGACCCACAGGCAGGGACACCTCCCACTGGATCAGGAGCTCCGAGCTCCATCCAACGTGGCCTTGAACCCCTCCAGGGATTCCAAACCGACGCGGACGTGGTGTTTTGGGACACGGAATCGCTTGGTTGGAAAAGACCTCGGAGATCGTCAAGTCCAACCGTCCCCGTCCACAACTAAAGCAGATCCCTGAGCACCTCATCTCCTCGGCTTTCAACCCCTCAAGGGGTGGAGACACCACCGCCACCCTGGGAAGCTCCTACCAGGGCTTCACCCCCCTCCCCACCATGGAACTTCTCCCAGTATCCAACCTAACCCTCCCCTGGAGCAAGGTGAGGCCGTCTCCGCTCATCCCACCCCGTGTTCCTGGGGAGAAGACACCAAGATCCACCTCCCCACAAGCTCCTTTCAGTTGTAGCCGGCGATGAGGTCCCTTCATCCTCCTCTTCTCCAGATCAAAGAACCCCGGGTTCCTCGCTCCCACAACCCTTGTTCTCCAGCTCCGTTCCCTTCTCCGGACGTTCTCCAGCTCCTCGTGGTTTTTCTTGGAGCGAGAGACTCAGAGCTGACCCCAAGATTTGAGGTGAGGCCTCACCGGGAGGACAACCCCTTCCCAGCTCCTGGTGGCCGCCCCATGGCCGAGGCCGGAACGAAGCTCCAGCTACAGGGAGAAGAGCAGGAGATGGTTCTCCAGGAGGAGACGAGCGCACGGAACGATGGGAGAGGCCGAGGTCACGCGGCTGGTGGAGCCACCAGCCCCCTCCTGACCAGGAGGAGCGAGGAGCAGCCGTCTCGCTGCTCTCCCCACCATCCAGATGGCCCTAAGCAGCAGCTTCCTGCAATTAGAGGAGCAGGACTCGCGCTAATTAGCTGCAATCTCCACCGCGGGCCTCCATCCAGGCCAGACCTCGGCTCCTGGAGACGAGGAGGAGCTCGGAGGAAGCCGGGGGCCACCAGGACTCTCCCACCTGCCACCGGAGGAGCTTCTGGGAGCCCCCAGAGGGTGGGAACCCAGAGAATCGTGGACTCACGAAGGTTGGAAAACCTCCGAGCTCGTCCCGGGCCACCTCCAACCCCCTGCAGATCCAAGACCCATCCAAGAGAATGGATCCAAGATCCAAGAGGAGAACCAGAGAATCATGAAGGTTGGAAAATACCTCCAAGTTGGATCCATGGGCTGAGAGCAACGGGATGAGGTTTGACCAGGACCTTGGGGCACAACAGCCCTGAGCAGCTCCAGCCTAGAAGTCCGGCTGGAGGAGAAGGACCTGGGGGTGTTGGTTGAACAGGAGCCAGCAGGGCCCAGGGGGCCAAGGAGGCCAAGGGCATCTTGGCTTGGAGCAGCCCCGGCGTGGCCAGCAGGGCCAGGGAGGTTCTTCTCCCTCTGGGGAGACCCAACCTCGAATCCTGGGGTCAGTGCTGGGTCCTTCACTCCAAGAAAGACCTCGAGGGGCTGGAGAACGTCTGGAGAAGGGAACGGAGCTGGGGAGGGGCTGGAGAACAAGAGGAGCATGTGAGGAACCTGGGGGGGTTCAGCCTGGAGAAGAGGAGGCTGAGGGGAGACCTCATTGCTGTCTCCAACTCCCTGAGAGGAGGTTGTGGAGAGGAGGGAGCTGGGCTCTTCTCCCAAGGGCCAGGGGACAGGACGAGAGGGAACGGCCTCAAGCTCCACCAGGAGAAGTTCAGGATGGAAATTTCTCATGGAAAGGGTCACTGGGAGCTGGTGGAATCTGCCCAGGGAGGGGGTCGAGTCCCCTTCCTGGAGGGGTTTGAGGGCCGGGTGGCCGAGGTGCTGAGGGACACGGGTTAGGGATGGATGGGAAGGGTTGGACTCAATGATCTGGTGGGTCCTTTCCAACCTGGTGATTCTGTGATTCCATAATTCCACAGTTCTAAGAGTCCATGATCCTAAGATTCCACAATTCCACAATTCTAAGATTCCACGATTCTAAGATCCTAAGACCCCACGATCCCAAGACCCCACGATCCCAAGACCCCACGATCCCGAGACCCCACGATCCCGAGACCCCACGATCCCGAGACCCCACGATCCCGAGACCCCACGATCCCGAGACTCCACCATCCCAAGACTCCACGATCCAAGACCCCACGATCCTACGACCCCACCATCCTAAGACCCCACCATCCCAAGACCCCACCATCCCAAGATTCCAAGCCCCTCCTCGCGGTTCCCTCCCAGCTCCCCGAGTCCCGCTTACCTGTTGACCTCTGGAACGTCGTTGATCCTCACGGCCTCCAGCAGAGCGTCTTCTGCAACCAGAGCCAGAGGAGGAAGCCGGTTAGGAGCCCAATAAAAACCCACACGGGAACGTGTCCCACCACGGAGAAGATCAGGGCCAGGTGGGACGGGGCTTGGAGAAATGGGATCCAGCAGGAGGTGTCCCTGGAGTGGGAACTGGAGGGGCTTGGAGGTCCCTTCCAACCCAACCCACGATTCCAAGGACTAACGGACACACCAAGGGGTGGAACTGGGTGGGCTTGGAGGTCCCTTCCAACCCAACCCATGATTCCAAGGAAGTCATGGAATCCACCACGCCTGCAGGGGGTTCAAGGCCGGCTCGGATGAAGCTTGAAGCTCCGGATCCAGCAGGAGGTGTCCCTGCCCATGGAACTGGAGGGGCTTGGAGGTCCCTTCCAACCCAACCCACGATTCCAAGGAGCCCCACCAGGGATGGAGACGCCACCACCACCACCCCGGGTGGCTTCATGACCCTTTCCATGAAGGAACTTCTCCCAGGATCCAACCTCAACCTCCCCTGGAGCAACTTGAGGCTGTTTCCTCTCGTCCCACCCCACGTTCCTGGAGAGAAGACGCCAACACCCACTGGAGGACCTGGGGGGGGCGGTCAACAGCAGCTGAACAGGAGCCAGAAGTGGCTCAGGTGGCCAAGAGGCCACCAGCTCCTGGCTTGGAGCAGCCCTGGGGTGGCCAGCAGGAGCACGGAAGGGATTGTCCCCCTGGTGAGGCCACAGCTGGAATCCTGGGGTCAGCGCTGGCTCCTTCACCCCAAGAAGGACCTTGAGGGGCTGGAGAACATCTGGAGAACGTCTGGAGAAGGGAACGGAGCTGGGAAGGGGCTGGAGAACAAGGGTTGAGGAGCAGCCGAGGGACCTGGGGTTGAGTCTGGAGAAGAAGAGGTTGAGGGGAGACCTCCTCGCTCCCGCAAAGGAGCTTGTGGGGAGGTGGGTTGGGGTCTCCTCCCAAGGAACACGGGATGGACGAGAGGAAACAGCCTCGAGTTGCTCCAGGGGAGGTTGAGGTTGCTTCCTGGGAGAAGTTCCACCACGAGAAGCCTCGGGAAGCCCCGCGAGACACTTCCCCGCGCGCGGGGGTGACGTCCCCCACCCCTGGAAGGTTCCAGACCCCGCGCCGAAGAGAGCAGGAGAAGCCCCTTTCCCTGCTCCCCACGCTCCTCGGGGGCTGGAGATGAAGGAACCTCGTGTCCCACCCATCTCCTCGTGTCCCACCCATCTCCTCGTGTCCCACCACCATCTCCTCGCGTCCCACCATCCCTCCTCGTGTCCCACCCCCCCCCCCAGGCCATATTCACCCTTGGAGCGACGCTCCTTGAAGTAGCAGAAGGCCAGAGCCACCAGGCCGGGGCCGGCGGGGCCGGGGGCCTCTCCTGAGCCGCCCCGAGACCTCCCGGGGGGAGCCGAGGCCGGGGGGGAGCCCCCAAAGGGCAGGGGGGGCGCCCCGAGAGCCCGGGGGGAGCCTGGAGCCGAGGGGGGGGCCCCAAGAGCCAGGGGGGAGCCCAGGGGGTCGAGCCCCATGGTTGAAGGGGAGTGCCTAAGGCTTGGCCCCAGGGCCAAGGGGGATCCCTGGGGGTCAAACCTCATGGCTGAGGGGGATCCTGGCCCCACGGCTGGAGGGGAGCCCCTAAAGTCTGGCCCCATAGCTCTAGGGGAGCCCCTATGGTCGAGCCTCATGGCCAAGGGGGATCCTGGCCCCATGGCTGGAGGGGATCTTGGCCCCACGGCTGAGGGGGAACCCAGGGGACTGAGCCCCATGGCTGAAGGGGAGCCCCTAGGGTCAAGCCCTATGGCTGAGGGGGATCCTGGCCCCAGGGCCAAGGGGGGTTCTGGCCCCATAGCTCTAGGGGAGCCCCTAGGGTCAAGCCTCATGGCTGAGAGGGATCCTGGCCCCATGGCTGGAGGGGATCTTGGCCCCATGGCTGAGGGGGAGCCCCTAGGGTCCAGACCCACAGCCAGGGGGGATCCCAGGGGGCCGAACCCCATGGCTGAGGGGGATCCTGGCCCCAGGGCTGGAGGGGATCTTGGCCCCACGGCTGAGGGGGAACCCAGGGGACCGAGCCCCATGGCTGAAGGGGAACCCCTAGGCTCAAGTCCCATGGCTGAGGGGGATCCTGGTCCCATGGCTGAGGGGGATCTTGGCCCCATAGCTCTAGGGGAGCCCGTAGGCTCAAGCCCCATGGCCGAGAGGGATCCTGGCCCCATGGCTGAGGGGGATCTTGGCCCCATAGCTCTAGGGAAGCCCCTAGGGTCAAGCCTCATGGCTGAGGGGGATCCTTGGCCCATGGCTGGAGGGGATCTTGGCCCCACGGCTGAGGGGGAACCCAGGGGACTGAGCCCCATGGTTGAAGGGGAGTCCCTAGGGCTTGGCCCCAGGGCCAAGCGGGAGCCCTGGGGGTCAAACCTCATGGCTGAGGGGGATCCTGGCCCCTGGGCTGAGGGGGATCCTGGCCCCATGGCTGGAGAGGAGCTCAGGGGACCGAGCCCCGTAGCTCTAGGGGAGCCCCTAGGGTCCAGACCCACAGCCAGGGGGGATCCCAAGGGGTCAAGCTCCATGGCTGAGAGGGATCCTTGGCCCATGGCTGGAGGGGATCTTGGCCCCATAGCTCTAGGGGAGCCCCTAGGGCCAAGCCCCACGGCCGAGGGGGCGCCCCTCAGGCCCGGCCCCGGCCCCGTGCGGCCTCCCCCGCTCACCGCGCGCTCGCGGCGCCCCCCGGCGGCCCCCGGCGGCATCGGCCTCTCCCCCGCGGCCCCGCGGGCCCCGTCCCCGCCCCGCCACGACGGCGACAGCGCCAACCGGGCCCGGAGGAGCCGCGGAAGCCCCGTCGGGGTCCGCCCGGCCGCGAGCATCGTCTCCGCGCTCCCCGCCGAACGCGCCGGCCCTACCGGCAACTAAGATGGCGGCCGCGCGCGGGGCACCCTGGGAGCTGTAGTTCGCCGCGCCGCCTCCGCCGTGGCGGAGGCGGCGCGGCGAACTACAGCTCCCAGGGTGCACCGCGGCGCGGGCCGCCCATCGCAGGGCATGCCGGGAGCCGCCGTCCCCTGCAACTGACGCACTCAGGGACCCGCGCGACGGCCGCCCACCCCGAGCGCGAGGGATGCTGGGAGTTGTAGTCCGCGCCGCGCTAATCACCGCGAAGTCAGGGACGTCGAGGACTACGACTCCCAGCAGGCCCTGCGGCACGAGCCGCCCCACCTGGGGATGCTGGGAAGCGGCGCAGGGCGGGGAGTGGGGGAAACACGAGGGACGCGGGTTCGAAACCCGCTCAGTGCCTCCCAGTGCTCTCAGTGTCCCCCCCACGCGTGTCCCCAGCCCCCCCAGTGCTCCCAGTGTCCCCCCACGCGTGTCCCCAGCCCCCCCAGTGCTCCCAGTGTCCCCCCCACGCGTGTCCCCAGCCCCCCCAGTGCTCCCAGTGTCCCCCCCACGCGTGTCCCCAGCCCCCCCGGTGCTCCCAGTGTCCCCAGTGTCCCCCCCACACGTGTCCCCAGCCCCCCCAGTGCTCCCAGTGTCCCCCCACGCGTGTCCTCAGCCCCCCCAGTGCTCCCAGTGTCCCCCCCACGCGTGTCCCCAGCCCCCCCAGTGCTCCCAGTGCTCCCAGTGTCCCC
Organism: Phaenicophaeus curvirostris; assembly: GCF_032191515.1. NCBI lineage: Eukaryota > Metazoa > Chordata > Aves > Cuculiformes > Cuculidae > Phaenicophaeus > Phaenicophaeus curvirostris. The sequence goes on from NW_027206681.1 coordinate 211,416, forward strand.
AGCCCTCCCCTTTCCCAAATCTCGCGAGACCCGCCCTCGGTCCCGGGAGATTTGAATTTCCCGCCCTCTCTCCCCTCCCACGTGACCCGCGCTGGCCAGTGAGTAGGCAGCGCCGCGCGGGGGCTGACGGGATTTGTAGTCCTTGCGGCGCCGCGAGGGCTTATGGGATTTGTAGTCACTCCGCCATCACGGAGCGCGTCGCGGGGGCTGATGGGATTTGTAGTCTTCCCGCGCTCCCCTACGTGACGCGCGGCGGCCAATGGCGGAGGCGGCAAAGGGCCTCTGGCCTCGAAAAACGGACCTGGCGGCCACGGCGGCGCCAGGGAAGCTCCATGGAGGGGGCTGAAGGCCCAGCGGACGCGACTCCATCGTCCCCTCGCTCCCTGCGCTTCGCTGCCCTCCCCGCCCCCACCCCCACCTTTCCATGGAGGAGTGCGGCCTATCAAGATGGCGGCGGCGCGCGCGGAGCATGCTGGGAGTTGTAGTCCCTCGCCTCTTTAGGGCACGAGGTAGACTACAACTCCCAGGGGGCTGCGCGGGGAGGCTGGGAGGAAGCGCTGGGTCGCGGGTTCGAGACCCGCGTCGGGGAGATGGGTGGGTCCGTGCCTTGAATCTCGGTCCCAACCCTTCCCTCTGGCTCCATCCCTTCCCTCTAGCTCCATCCCTTCTCCTTGGCTCCATCCCTTCCCTCTAGCTCCATCCCTTCCCCTGGCTCCATCCCTTCCCTCTGGCTCCATCCCTTCCCTCTATCTCCATCCCTTCTCCTTGGCTCCATCCCTTCCCCCCGGCTCCATCCCTTCCCCCTGGCTCCATCCCTTCCCCCCGGCTCCATCCCTTCCCTCTATCTCCATCCCTTCCCCCTGGCTCCATCCCTTCCCCCCGGCTCCATCCCTTCCCTCCGGCTCCATCCCTTCCCCCTGGCTCCATCCCTTCCCTCTGGCTCCATCCCTTCCCCCTGGCTCCATCCCTTCCCTCTTCCAGCCTCTCCAGGTCTTCCAGGAGGTCAACTCTTCCCCGTGGAGCATCAACCTCTTCTCTCAACTCGGTGTCACCTTCCAACTCCCTCCAGATGTTCTCCATCCCGACATCCAGCTCCATTCCGAAGAAGATTCCCCAGCCGGAGGAGCTGGAGACTGGTTCCCAGTTGGAGAAAGACCCATTTCCCACCCCCTGGGCCGGGACCAGGTCCTCCCCGTCCTCTCCCACCGCCCCGACCAGTGATCGAAGCTCTAGACCATCCGTTTCTCTCGTTGGAGGCTGAGGAACCGCCTCACGCGTCACGTTTGAAGGAAGAAAGACTTAAAACTAGAGGGAGAAGGTGGAAAACCGAGACCAACCCCCCAGCCAGAAGGAGCTGGGGCCTGGGACGCATCTTCTGGTCCCCAGGGGCTGGTGGCCAACGGCCCCCAGGAGCGGCCCCGGGGTGGGCGTCCTCCTGGCCGCGGCCCCTCGGTGGCTTGGGAGGAGACGGGAGGGTCCGGCCGAGGCTCTGGGAGCCGCTGGGACCCTCGCTGGGGGCTGGAGGAGGTCCCCGAGGTGTCCCTGGTGGAGAAACCTGGAGCAGGAGGGGAGAACCAGGGTGAGAAGAGGGGACGGGGCTTTGAGGGGACGTCACCGGGATCTGGGTGGCCACGTCCTCAAGCTGAGGTGGTGGTGGGACCACCAAGCTCATCGTCTTCCACCTCCTGCTGTCCCCATCCCACCACGAGGGGACATCACCATGATCTCTGTGGCCACATCTCCAAGCTGAGGTGGTGGTGGGACCACCAACCTCATGTCTTCCACCTCCTGCTGTCCCCATCCCACCACGAGGGGACATCACCATGATCTGGGTGGCCACATCTCCAAGCTGAGGTGGTGGTGGGACCACCAACCTCATCGTCTTCCACCTCCTGCTGTCCCCATCCCACCACGAGGGGACATCACTGTGATCTCTGTGGCCACGTCCTCAAGCTGAGGTGGTGGTGGGACATCCAACCTCACCATCTTCCACCTCCAGCTTCCATCTGTGTCCCCATCCCACCATGAGGGGACATCACCATGATCTCTGTGGCCACATCTCCAAGCTGAGGTGGTGGTGGGACATCCAACCTCATCGTCTTCCACCTCCCGCTGTCCCCATCCCACCACGAGGGGACATCCCCGTGATCTGGGTGGCCGTGTCCCCAGGGTGAGGTGGTGGGTGGTGGGACGGGAGGGTTGGGGTCCTGACCAGCCACTCACCCGAGGCTTGAGGCCTCCGGCTCAGACGTTCCGCAGGAGCTGGGGGGCAGAGAGAGTTCCCCGTGAGTCCTCGTCCACTTCCCACTCCAACGCCTCCCACCGAGCTCCATCCAACGTGGCCTTCAGCCCCTCCAGGGATGGAGCAGGGACTTCTCCAGGCAACCAGATCCAGTGGGAACTTCCCATCCCTTCCTTCTGGATCCACCTCTACCTTCTGGCTCCATCCCTTCCCTCTGGATCCATCCTTTCCCCATGGATCCAAACCTTCCCTCTGGATCCACCTCTTCCTTCTGGATAAATCCTTTCATGGATCCAAACCTTCCCTCTAGATCCACCTCTACCTTCTGGATCCACCTCTACCATCTGGGTCCACCTCTACCTTCTGGATCCATCCCTTCCCTCTGGATCCATCCTTTCCCCGTGGATCCACCCTTTCCCTGTGGATCCACCTCTACCTTGTGGATCCACCTCTACCTTCTGGATCCATCCTTTCCCCATGGATCCATCCCTTCCCTCTGGATCCACCTCTCCCCTCTGGATCCATCCTTCCCCCATGGATCCACCTCTACCATCTGGATCCACCTCTACCTTCTGGGTCCATCCCTTCTCTCTGGATCCATCCTTTCCCCATGGATCCAAACCTTCCCTCTAGATCCACCTCTTCCTTCTGGATCCACCTCTACCTTCTGGATCCACCTCTACCTTCTGGATCCATCCCTTCCCTCTGGATCCACCTCCCCCCTCTGGATCCATCCTTTCCCCATGATCCACCTCTACCATCTGGATCCACCTCTACCATCTGGATCTACCTCTACCCTCTGGATCCACCTCTACCATCTGGATCCATCCCTTCCCTCTGGATCCATCCCTTCCTTCTGGATCCGCCTCTACCTTCTGGATCCATCCTTTCCCCATGGATCCATCTCTTCCTTCTAGATCCACCTCTCCCTTCTGGATCCACCTCTTCCTTCTGGATCCATCCTTTCCCCATGGATCCAAACCTTCCCTCTAGATCCACCTCTTCCTTCTGGATCCATCCCTTCCTTCTGGATCCATCCCTTCCTTCTGGGTCCATCCTTTCCCCATGGATCCACCTCTACCTTCTAGATCCACCTCTACCTTCTGGATCCATCCCTTCCCTCTGGATCCACCTCTTCCCTCTGGATCCATCCTTTCCTATGGATCCACCTCTTTCTTCTGGATCCATCCTTTCCCCATGGATCCAAACCTTCCCTCTAGATCCGCCTCTACCTTCTGGATCCGCCTCTACCTTCTGGATCCACCTCTACCTTCTGGATCCATCCTTTCCCCGTGGATCCATCTCTTCCTTCTGGATCCATCCCTTCCCTCTGGGTCCACCTCTACCTTCTAGATCCACCTCTACCTTCTGGATCCATCCCTTCCCTCTGGATCCACCTCTTCCCTCTGGATCCATCCTTTCCTATGGATCCACCTCTTTCTTCTGGATCCATCCTTTCCCCATGGATCCAAACCTTCCCTCTAGATCCACCTCTACCTTCTGGATCCACCTCTACCTTCTGGATCCATCCTTTCCCCGTGGATCCATCTCTTCCATCTGGATCCATCCCTTCCCCGTGGATCCATCTCTTCCTTCTGGATCCATCTCTTCCTTCTGGATCCATCCCTTCCCTCTAGATCCACCTCTACCTTCTGGATCCTCCTCTCCCCTCTGGATCCCGCCCTGGGTTCCCCTCAGGAGAAGCTGCGGCCCCCGAGGTCACTCACGGTCAGCGGGTCGGTGGCCAGAGCGGCCACGCTGCTCCTCATCTCGCTCTCGGTGCCCCTCAGGGGGATGAGGGAGACGTTCCCCAACCTCGAGTCCTGCTGAGAGCGCGACGCCCGCCCCTTGGAGCTCTCCGAGGGCCACAGGGACCCCCCGTGCTGGGAAGAAGAGGGGACAGGCTTGGGGGTGGAAGGGGACGGGGCCTCGCGTCGCCTTCCTCGTCCACCCAAGGGCTCCTTCTCCACCTTGGGATCATGGAAGGGGTTGGAAGGGATCTCAAAGCTCATTCTGTTCCAGCCACCCTTCTCCTGGACCAGTCCTTGGAACCATGGAATAGTTTGAGTCGGAAGGGACCTCAAAGCCCATCCAGATCCACCTCCTTCAATGAGGACACCTCCGCTGGACCAGGAGCTCCAAGCCCCATCCAACGTGGCCTTCAGCAGCTCCAGGGATGGAGCATCCATGACTTCTCTGGGCAACTAGAAGCTTCCCTGGATGAGCCGGAGTTTCCCTGGAGCCCCTTTCCCTGCTGGAAGCTGCTCCAAGGTCTCCCTGGAGCCTTCTCTTCTCCAGGATGGACACCCCCAGCTCTCCAGCCTGGCCTCCAGGAGGTTCTCCAGCCCTCCCATCATCTCCGGGGCCTCCTCCGGCCTCGCTCCAGCAGCTCCGTGTCCTCCCTGTGCCGAGGGCTCCAGAGCTGGACACGGGCTCCAGGTTGGGTCCCACCAAGCGGAGCAGAGGGGACAATCCCCCTGTCCCCGTTCTCCACCCGGCCTGGATTTGAGCTTGAGATGCCCTCAACCTGGCCTGGTGGCATCTAGGGAGGCTTGGCTACCTCCGAGGGTTTCTGGTAGCCACGATTCAAGTCCTGGTGGCCACCCAGCTCCTACCTGGGCGTGGAGGAAGGTGGCGAACCATTCGCGCAGGTCGGCTTGGGTGTCACAGCAGAGGTACCTGCGGGGACACGGGGACAGGGGTGGGACCCGATCTGCTGCAGGAGCCCATGCAGCGTGTCCGTCTGTCCCTCAGGACCCGTTCAGTGTCCCCGTGTCCCCTCCCTGTCCCTCACCATTGCTGCTTCTCGTGCTTCTCTGTTTCGTAGAAGACCGTGAAGCCCCAACTGGAAGGGAAAACACCACGATCCGTGTCCCAGGTTGTCAGGAGCTCCGCTCCTGGTGTCCCTGCAACCTTCTCCTGTCCCCATCCCCATCTCCATCATCCCCATCTCCATCATCCCCATCTCCATCATCCCCATCTCCATCTCCATCATCTCCATCTCCATCCCCATCTCCTCCATCTCCATCACCTCCATCTCCATCATCTCCACCTCCATCATCCCCATCTCCATCATCTCCATCTCCATCATCTCCATCATCTCCATCTCCATCACCTCCATCTCCATAATCCCCATCCCCATCCCCATCATCTCCATCCCCATCCCCGTCTCCATCCCCAGGACCCCTCGTTGCTCACCACGTTGGTGGCCGCAGCTTCTTCTTGACTCCCAGATAGACCTTGAGGTTCCTGACCGGCCACTCCTTCTCCGGCTTGTGGCTCTGGGTGGAAGAGAAGGACCTCGCCGAGGGCTCCCAGACCCCCCTCCACCCCCTCCGGTCCCACCAGGGTTGTGTTGGGGGCCCTTGATCTTTGAGGTCTCTTCCACCCCAACCCATTCCATGATTCCATGATCCTTGAGGTCCCTTCCAACCCAACCCATTCCGTGATTCCATGATCCTTGAGGTCCCTCTCAACCCATTCCATGATTCCATGATCTTTGAGGTCCCTTCCAACCCAACCAATTCTTCAGGAGATGGAGATGCAGATGGGGATGGAGATGGGGATGGGAAATGAAGTGAAGGGATTGAGAGGAAATGAAGGGAAACGGGGAAGGGAAATGGAGAAGGGAAATGGGAAACGGGGAAGGGAAATGGGGAAGGGAAACGGGGAAGGGAAACGGGGAAGGGAAATGGGGAAGGGAAATGGGGAAGGGAAGGGAAATGGGGAAGGGAAATGGGAAAGAGAAGGGAAACAGGGAAGGGAAACGGGGAAGGGAAACGGGGAAGGGAAACGGGGAAGGGAAATGGAGAAGGGAGGGGAAGGGAAATGGGGAAGAGAAGGGAAATGGGGAAGGGAAATAGGGAAATGGAGAAGGGAAATGGGGAAGGGGAAGGGAAATGGGAAATGGGGAAGGGAAACGGGGAAGGGAAACGGGGAAGGGAAACGGGAAATGGGGAAGGGAAACGGGGAAGGGAAACGGGAAATGGGGAAGGGAAACGGGGAAGGGAAACGGGAAATGGGGAAGAGAGGGGAAGGGAAACGGGGAAGGGAAATGGGGAAGGGAAATGGGGAAGGGGAAGGGAAACGGGGAAGGGAAACGGGGAAGGGAAACGGGAAATGGGGAAGAGAGGGGAAGAGAAACGGGGAAGGGAAATGGGGAAGGGAAATGGGGAAGGGGAAGGGAAACGGGGAAGGGAAATGGGGAAGGGGAAGGGAAATGGGGAAGGGGAAGGGAAACGGGGAAGGGAAATGGGAAACGGGGAAGGGAAACGGGGAAGGGGAAATGGGGAAGGGAAATGGGGAAGGGGAAGGGAAATGGGGAAGAGAAATGGGGAAGGGAAGGGAAACGGGGAAGGGGAAGGGAAACTGGGAAGGGGAAAGGAAACAGGGAAGGGAAACGGGGGAGAGCAAGGGAAAGGGGGAAGGGAAATGGGGAAGGGAAGGAAAACGGGGAAGGGAAATGGGGAAGGGAAATGGGGAAGGGAAGGGAAATGGGGAAGAGAAATGGGGAAGGGAAGGGAAACGGGGAAGGGGAAAGGAAACGGGGAAGGGAAATGGGGGAGGGCAAGGGAAATGGGGAAGGGAAATGGGGAAGGGAAGGAAAACGGGGAATGGAAATGGGGAAGGGAAACGGGGGAGGGCAAGGGAAATGGGGAAGGGAAATGGGGAAGGGACACGGGGAAGGGAAATGGGAAAGGGAAGGGAAACAGGAAAGGGCAATGGGGAAGGGAAATGGGAAACGGGGAAGGGAAACGGGGAAGGGGAAATGGAGAAGGGAAACGGGGAAGGGAAATGGGGAAGGGGAAAGGAAACAAGGAGGGAAAACAGGGAAGGGAAATGGGGAAGGGGAAGGGGGAAGGGAAACAGGGAAGGGAAATGGGGAAGGGGAAAAGAAACGGGGAAGGGGAAAGGAAACGGGGAAGGGAGACGGGGGAGGGAAATGGGGAAGGGAAGGGAAACAGGGAAGGGAAATGGGGAAGGGAAATGGGGAAGGGAAATGGGGAAGGGAAATGGGGAAGGGAAGGGAAACGGGGAAGGGAAACGGGGAAAGGGAAAGGAAACGGGGAAGGGAAACGGGGGAGGGCAAGGGAAATGGGGAAGGGAAATGGGGAAGGGAAGGGAAACGGGGAATGGAAATGGGGAAGGGAAACGGGGGAGGGCAAGGGAAAGGGGGAAGGGAAATGGGGAAGGGACACGGGGAAGGGAAATGGGAAAGGGAAGGGAAACAGGAAAGGGCAATGGGGAAGGGAAATGGGAAACAGGGAAGGGAAACGGGGAAGGGGAAATGGAGAAGGGAAACGGGGAAGGGGAAGGGGAACAGGGAAGGGAAACGGGGAAGGGAAATGGGGAAGGGGAAGGGCTCACCCGCACTTCCTTGTAGAGGCGCAGGCAGCTGTGGTTGAGGATGAAGTAGCGGTCGTGGAAGCCGGTGCTGAGGCCGAGCCCCAGCAGGTTCCTCTCCTCCCGGAACTTCATCATCCCGTGCTTGCAGTCGCCCACTCGGCTGGCTGGGAGGGCGGCCTTGAGCCGCTCCGACCCCACCGCGGGCTCCAGGGCCCCCCAGAAGGGCTTGGGGGGCAGCCAGACCCTGCTCCCTCAGCCCCGTCTGCGTCCCCTCCCCTCTCCCGGCCCCTATTTATATCTCCATCCCCATCTCCACCTCCATCTCCATCTCCATTATCCCCATCCCCATCTCCATCTCCATCCCCATCCCCATCTCCATCTCCATTATCCCCATCCCCATCTCCATCTCCATCCCCATCCCCATCTCCATTATCCCCATCCCCATCCCCATCTCCATCCCCATCCCCATCCCCATCCCCATCCCCATCCCCATCCCCATCCCCATCCCCATCCCCGTCTCCATCCCCATCCCCATCCCCATCCCCATCCCCATCCCCATCCCCATCCCCATCCCCATCCCCATCTCCATCCCCATCCCCATCTCCATCCCCATCCCCATCTCCATCCCCATCTCCATCTCCATCCCCATCTCCATCCCGTTGGGTTCCTCACCGAGATAGACCAACATGCTCTCCATGCCCAGCTGCTTCTTCACCACCAGGTAGCTCTCAGTGCCCAGCCCGTGGACGATGGGCAGGACCTTCTCCGAGTAGTGCAGGGGCCGTTCTGGGGGGACAGGGACACGGACACGGGTCACGTGGCATTCCCGGAGGCTGGAAGCCACCGGGGAGGGTGTCACACGTGTGTCCTGGGAGCCTGCCCGTGTCTGTCTTGGGTCTCTAAGCCCATCCTCATCTCCACCTTGATTTCTATCTCCATCCAATCTCCATCCTATCTCCATCTCCATCATCATCTCCATCCCATCCCATCCCATCTCCATCCCCATCTCCATCTCCATCTCCACCTCCATCTCCATCCCCATCTCCATCATCATCTCCATCCCACCTCCATCTCCATCCCCATCTCCACCTCCATCTCCATCTCCATCCCCATCTCCACCATCTCCATCCCATCCCCATCTCCATCTCCATCTCCACCTCCACCTCCATCTCCATCTCCATCTCCATCTCCACCTCCACCTCCACCTCCATCTCCATCTCCATCTCCATCCCCCTCCTCACCCCGGACCCACCTGCCTCCTCCCTCTCGTTGACCTCGAAGCAGCTCCAATAATCCTTCTCCTTCATGGCCACGTTCCTCCTGTCCAGGATCTGGAAGGCGAGCTCCTCGGCTGTCATGGTGGCCGGGATCTGCCGTGGATGGAGGCACCGACAGGTCTTCTCCAGCCCCTTCCTGAGGCCATTCCCACCTCATTCCACCCAGAACCTCCTCCTGTGGCTCCTCAGGGGTTTGGACACGCCAGGAGGTCCCACCACCCACCTTGACGTGCTGCTCGGCCTCCGTCTTCTTCTCCTCCAGGTAGATGGTGCAGATGAAGTCCCCGGCTTGCTGGAGGACAACCGGGAAACCCCTTCAACCTGCAGCTTCTGGCTCTCGGGGTGGATCCCCCCCAAACCCAGCGTGGACACCTCCTCCCAGGGCATCTCCAGGAGATGCTGGAGCCCCAGCTGGAGGGGGAGGTCCTCACGTCCGGGCCCACCTGAGTCCCGCTGGACGCCGCCTCCCGCATCTTCAGGATGGCCATGATCTCGTCCTGCTGCTTCTTCATCTCCTGGTCGTTGACCTGCAAGGTGGAGGTGTCCAAGGAGCCCTTGAGGACGACCACACCACCCTCAAGTTCCACGCCCACCACCTCCAGGCTCTGCAGGGACCTCCTATCCTTCATCTCCGAAGCTAGAAGAGCAGATCCACCTTCCTCCTCCTCCTCTTCCCACCTCCACACCCCCTGGGATGTCCACCCGTGGTGCCCCGATCCATCCCCGGAGCAGGAGGAACCCACGTTGAAGATCTCCACGTAGTGGCTGATGAGGTCCTCCACCACGCGGCCGGCCTTGTGGTCCTTCCCGTCCGTCTGGAAGAGCGTCGGCCCGAAGACGATGGCCAAGTTGTGCGTGGTCATCTGGTTCTCCCCGGAGAAGAGCTGGACCCTGCGGGGAACCCCGTGGTGATGCCACCTCCGGAGAACTCCCCCGAGACCCCAAAATGGGACGTGGAGCTCGGCTTCGACCCCAAACCCAAACCCGTTTCTTCTCTGGGTTGTGACCCAAGGGATGAGGGGGCTTCTCCAGCCCAGGACCGAGCCGAAGGTGGGTTGAGGTCCCACCATGGAGGCACCATGGGAGCCGTACCGGAAGAGGTGGTTGATGAGGGTCTTCAAGGTGGCTCGGTTGACGGTGGGGAGGGAGCCCAGGAGACGCCGGTACTCGCTGATCTTCTCCTCTTCGTCCTCCAGCGCTGCGAGAGGGGGACATTCAGACCCACGGGGCCACCACCCAGAACCACCTCGGACCCTGCTGGCCCACCCTGGGGATGGAGGTTCTCGGCTCCATGAGGAGAATCCCAGCTCCATGGGGATGGAGGTTCTTGGCTCCATCAGGAGCATCCCAGCTCCATGGGGCTGGAAGTTCTCGGCTCCATGAGGAGCATCCCAGCTCCATGGGGCTGGAGGTTCTCGGCTCCATGAGGAGAATCCCAGCTCCATGGGGATGGAGGTTCTCGGCTCCATCAGGAGCATCCCAGCTGCATGGGGCTGGAGGTTCTCGGCTCCGTGAGGAGCATCCCAGCTCCATGGGGCTGGAGGTTCTCGGCTCCGTGAGGAGCATCCCAGCTCCATGGGGCTGGAGGTTCTCAGCTCCACCAGGAGCATCCCAGCTCCATGGGGCTGGAGGTTCTCGGCTCCATGAGGAGCATCCCAGCTCCATGGGGCTGGAGGTTCTCGGCTCCATCAGGAGCATCCCAGCTGCATGGGGCTGGAGGTTCTCGGCTCCGTGAGGAGCATCCCAACTCCATGGGGCTGGAGGTTCTCGGCTCCATGAGGAGCATCCCAGCTCCATACGGCTGGAGGTTCTCGGCTCCATGAGGAGCATCCCAGCTCCATGTGGCTGGAGGTTCTCAGCTCCACGAGGAGCATCCCAGCTCCATGGGGCTGGAAGTTCTCAGCTCCGTGAGGAGCATCCCAGCTCCATGGGGCTGGAGGTTCTCGGCTCCATCAGGAGCATCCCAGCTCCATACGGCTGGAGGTTCTCGGCTCCATGAGGAGCATCCCAGCTCCATGGGGCTGGAGGTTCTCGGCTCCATCAGGAGCATCCCAGCTCCATGGGGCTGGAGGTTCTCAGCTCCATGAGGAGCATCCCAGCTCCATGGGGCTGGAGGTTCTCAGCTCCGTGAGGAGCATCCCAGCTCCATGGGGCTGGAGGTTCTCGGCTCCGTGAGGAGCATCCCAGCGCCATGGGGATGGAGGTTCTCGGCTCCGTGAGGAGCATCCCAGCTCCATGGGGCTGGAGGTTCTCAGTTCCATGAGGAGCATCCCAGCTCCATGGGGCTGGAGGTTCTCAGCTCCACGAGGAGCATCCCAGCTCCGTGGGACTGGAGGTTCTTGGCTCCACGAGGAGCATCCCAGCTCCATGGGGCTGGAGGTTCTTGGCTCCACGAGGAGCATCCCAGCTCCGTGGGACTGGAGGTTCTCAGCTCCATGAGGAGCATCCCAGCTCCATGGGGCTGGAGGTTCTCGGCTCCACGAGGAGCATCCCACCTCCATGGGGCTGGAGGTTCTCAGCTCCATGAGGAGCATCCCAGCTCCATGGGGCTGGAGGTTCTCAGCTCCACGAGGAGCATCCCAGCTCCACGTGGTGGGACCATCCCAGCTCCATGAGACCAGAACATCCCAGCACTGCCTGGCTGGAGCTTCCTAGCTCTGCAAGGTTGGATCATCCCATCTCCACGTGGTGGGACCGTCCAAGCTCCATGAGACCAGAACATCCCAGCACCTCAAGACTGGGACATCCCAGCTCCACGTGGTGGGACCATCCCAACTCCATGTGGTGGGACCGTCCCAACTCCAGGTGGTGGGACCATCCCAGCTCCACGTGGTGGGACCATCCCAACTCCATGTGGTGGGACCATCCCAGCTCCACGTGGTGGGACCATCCCAGCTCCACAGGGTGGGACCATCCCAGCTCCATGAGACCAGAACATCCCAGCTCCCCAAGGCTGGATCCTCCCAGCTCCTCACAGTCCAACTGAGCCAACCAAGAGGCACCCGTGGAGTCCAGACGTTCTCCTCAACCCCTGCCACCCGGACGAGGGGACGGGGAGGGGCTGCAGAAGCCCCGAAGCCCCCCCCCCACCTCGTCCCGGGGCTCACCTGAGGCCCTCAGCCAGTCGTGGCCCCAGCGCCGGGTGAAGACCCCGTCGCCGAGCTCGCGGAAGAAGCGTTTGAGGGTGTTGGCGACGTCGTCCACGTGGTGGTCGCCCTCCTTCAGGCGGACGCCGCGGGCGTCGCGCCGCAGGGTCTCCAGCAGGCTGGTGGTCTTGGAGTTCTGGCCGCTCTTGCGGTAGATGCCTTCAGACGTCAACCCTGAGCAGAAGGGGCAGGAGGAGACCTTCCAGTGAGGAGCCGGCCCCCATCCTGACCCCCGGACCACCCATCAGGGGCCACCAGAGAGGAGCCGGAGCCGCCGTCCATCCCACCCACCAGGTCTCGGTGCCACCACCGAGGAGCCACGGGCTGGAGGCCCAAGCCCTGAGCCAGCAGGAGACCTCCCAGAACGTCTGGATGCTCAGGGTGGGAGGGAGAAGTCGTGTCGGAGGGTCATGGAAGCACCAGGTTGGAAACGACCTTGTGGATCATGGAGTCCAACCGTTCCCATCCATCCCCAACCCGTGTCCCTCAGCGCCTCGTCCACCCGGCCCTCAAACCCCTCCAGGAAGGGGACTCGACCCCCCTCCCTGGGCAGATTCCACCAGCTCCCAGTGACCTTTTCCATGAAGAATTTCCATCCTGAACTTCTCTGGGTGGAGCTTGAGGCCGTTCCCTCTCGTCCTGTCCCCTGGCCCTTGGGAGAAGAGCCCAGCTCCCTCCTCTCCACAACCTCCTCTCAGGGAGTTGGAGAGAGCAACGAGGTCTCCCCCTCAGCCTCCTCTTCTCTAACCCCCACCCAGGTTCCTCAGGCTTGTTCTCCAGCCCCTTCCCAGCTCCGTTCCCTTCTCCAGACGTTCTCCAGCCCCTCAAGGTCTTTTTTGGAGAGAAGGACCCAGCACTGACCCCAGGATTTGAGGTTGGGTCTCCCCAGAGGGAGAAGAACCTCCCTGGCCCTGCTGGCCACGCCGGGGCTGCTCCAAGCCAAGATGCCCTTGGCCTCCTTGGCCCCCTGGGCCCTGCTGGATCCTGTTCAACCAACCCCCCCAGGTCCTCCCCACAAGAAGGATGTTGAGGGGCTGGAGCGAGTCTGGAGAAGGGAACGGAGCTGGGGAAGGGGCTGGAGAACAAGTCTGAGGGATCTGGGGGCGTTTAGAGAAGAGGAGGCTGAGGGGAGACCTCGTTGCTGTCTCCAACTCCCTGAGAGGAGGTTGTGGAGAGGAGGGAGCTGGGCTCTTCTCCCAAGGGCCAGGGGACAGGACGAGAGGGAACGGCCTCAAGCTCCACCTGGAGAAGTTCAGGATGGAAATTCTTCATGGAAAAGGTCACTGGGAGCTGGTGGAATCTTCTCAGGGAGGTGGTGGAATCACCTTCCTGGAGGGGTTTGAGGGCCGGGTGGCCGAGGCGCTGAGGGACACGGGTTGGGGATGGATGGGAACGGTTGGACTCCATGATCCGTTGGGTCTTCTCCAACCTGTTGCCTCTATGATTCTACGACTGATGAAGACGTTGAGCCGGGTTGGACCCATCCCCGGGGCCACCACCCTCCAGCTGGAGTTAACTCCATCCACCACGACCCTTCGGACCCGGTCACCCAGCAGGTTCTCCACCCAGGAGAGGTCACCAGGAGGGGGGGTTGTCCATCCCCATCCCACCGCGGCACCTACCGCACTGGGTGATGTGGTCGATGCAGCGGTCGACGAGCAGGGGGACGTCGGCCTCCGTCAGCTGCTGCTCCCACAGGGCGTCCCCGGAGCTGCCCGCCGCCTTCTGGAGGGCTTGGACCCAACCCAAGAAGTCCAGTTTCCTCTCCCCTTGGATGTAGAAGGTCCTGCCGGGACCCCACCGGCCTCAGCCCCGTCACGGCCCCAGCAGACCGCATCGAGGACCGAGAAGATGCTCCAAGAAGAACCCCACATCCCTCTGTCTGCTGGGAGAAGGTCCTGCAGCCCTCATCCCACATCCCGCAGTCCCATTCAGACGTCCCAGATCTTCATCCTACACCCCATATCCTCATCCCACACCCCATATCCTCATCCCACACCCCATATCTTCATCCCAAACCCCCATATCCTCATCCCACACCCCATATCTTCATCCCAAACCCCCATATCCTCATCCCACACCCCCATATCCTCATCCCACACCCCCATATCCTCATCCCACACCCCAATATCCTCATCCCAAACCCCCATATCCTCATCCCACACCCCATATCTCCATCCCAAACCCCCATATCCTCATCCTACACCCCATATCTTCATCCCACACCCCCATATCTTCATCCCAAACCCCCATATCTTCATCCCACACCCCAATATCCTCATCCCACACCCCATATCTCCATCCCCCACCCCATATCTCCATCCCACACCCCATATTCCCCATCCCACCCCCCAGATCTTCATCCCACACCCCATATCTTCCATCCTTCACCCCATATTCCCCATCCCACACCCCATATCTTCATCCCACACCCCATATCCTCCTCCCACACCCCATATCCTCATCCCACACCCCATATCTTCATCCCAAACCCCCATATCCTCATCCCACACCCCATATCTTCATCCCAAACCCCCATATCCTCATCCTACACCCCCATATCTTCATCCCACACCCCCATATCTTCATCCCACACCCCCATATCCTCATCCCAAACCCCCATATCCTCATCCCACACCCCATATCCTCATCCCAAACCCCATATCCTCATCCCACACCCCATATCCTCATCCCACACCCCATATCTTCATCCCACACCCCCATATCCTAATCCCACACCCCATACCCCCCATCCCACCCCCCATATCCTGCACCCCCCACCCCAAACCCTGAACTGGGCTGGGACGGGGCCCCGATGGGGAGGTGGGAACCAGCCTCTCGCCTTCCCCTGGCGGCTCCTACCTGCGTCTCTCCACCAGCACCAGCACCTCGTTGTCTCCCTGGATGGCTGGAAGGGAAGGTGGAAAATCCATCATCCCACGGAATAGGGGGTGTCCTGGCCCCCCCAGGTGGGGCTGCACCAATAGGACCAATTCCACCTCAAACAGCATCTTCCAAGGATGGAGAAGAGGAAGAAAAGAGAGAAAAGGAGAACAAGCCCCAAACCACCTTGGCTGGATCCATCCAGGCTGGAGAAACCCCGATCCCTCTGGATCCATCCAGGTTGGAGAAGCCCTGATCCCCTCTGGATCCATCCAGGTTGGAGGATCCTCGATCCCCTCTGGATCCATCCAGGTTGGAGGATCCTCGATCCCCTCTGGATCCATCCAGGTTGGAGAATCCCCAATCCCCTCTGTATCCATCCAGGTTGGAGAATCCCTGATCCCCTCTGGATCCATCCAGGTTGGAGAATCCCCGATCCCCTCTGGATCCATCCAGGTTGGAGAAGCCCTGATCCCCTCTGGATCCATCCAGGTTGGAGAATCCCCGATCCCCTCTGGATCCATCCAGGCTGGAGAATCCCCGATCCCCTCTGGATCCATCCAGGTTGGAGGATCCTTGATCCCCTCTGGATCCATCCAGGTTGGAGAAACCCCAAAACCCTCTGGATCCATCCAGGCTGGAGAAACCTCGATCCCCTCTGGATCCATCCAGGCTGGAGAAACCCCGATCCCCTCTGGATCCATCCAGGTTGGAGAAACCCCGATCCCCTCTGGATCCATCCAGGTTGGAGAATCCTCGATCCCCTCTGGATCCACCCAGGCTGGAGAAACCCCGATCCCCTCTGGATCCATCCAGGTTGGAGGATCCTCGATCCCCTCTGGATCCATCCAGGTTGGAGAATCCCCGATCCCCTCTGGATCCATCCAGGTTGGAGAATCCCCGATCCCCTCTGGATCCATCCAGGTTGGAGACCCCCCCATCCTGGCTGGATCTCCCCTTCCCCGCGTCCCTTCCGAGCCCGGAGAAGGGGTGGGAAGCGGCACTCACAGAGCTCCTGGAGCTTCCGCAGCTGGAGCGGCTCCTGCCGCTCGCCGCCCTCGGAGCAGACGTGGAGCGTGGGGCCCACCAGGGCGAACCAGCCCTGGGTGGCTCGTTCCAGGTTGAGGCCCCCCTTGTACCTCAGCCGGCCGAGCCGCTCGAAATCCAGAGCCAGGAGCTCCTCGGCACCAGGGTGGATGAAGGACTAGGGGGAGGAGGAGGAGGAGAAGGATCCGTCAGCCCCCACAGATCCCTCCAACACCTCAGATTGCGAGATAATTCTTCATCAAGGACCTGGGTGAAGGTGTCGAGGGCGCCCTGAACGAGTTTGGGGGGTGACACTGAGCTGGGTGGATCTGCTGGAGGGTTTGAGGTTCTCCAGAGGGATCTGAGCTGCCTTCCCACCTGGAGCTCCCATGGTGTTGTGCCCAACAAAGGGGGGTTTGGGGGCACAACAACCCTGGGCAGCTCCAGGCTTGGGGAAGAGCAGCTGGAAAGGTCCCTGGAGGAGAAGGACCTGGGGGTGTTGGTTGAACAGGAGCCAGCAGGGGCCCAGGGGGCCAAGGAGGCCAAGGACATCTTGGCTTGGAGCAGCCCCGGCGTGGCCAGCAGGGCCAGGGAGGTTCTTCTCCCTCTGGGGAGACCCAACCTCGAATCCTGGGGTCAGTGCTGGGTCCTTCACTCCAAGAAAGACCTTGAGGGGCTGGAGAACGTCTGGAGAAGGGAACGGAGCTGGGGAGGGGCTGGAGAAGAAGAGGAGCATGTGAGGAACCTGGGGGTGTTTATCCTGGAGAAGAGGAGGCTGAGGGGAGACCTCGTTGCTGTCTCCAACTCCCTGAGAGGAGGTTGTGGAGAGGAGGGAGCTGGGCTCTTCTCCCAAGGGCCAGGGGACAGGACGAGAGGGAACGGCCTCAAGCTCCACTGGAGCTCCAACTAGACACCAGAGAGAAATTTCTCATGGAAAAGGTCACTGGGAGCTGGTGGAATCTTCTCAGGGAGGTGGTGGAATCACCTTCCTGGAGGGGTTTGAGGGCCGGGTGGACGAGGCGCTGAGGGACACGGGTTGGGGATGGATGGGGATGGTTGGACTCCATGACCCGGTGGGTCCTTTCCAACCTTCTTGGATTCCATCATTCCCTGATCCCGTGCCCCAGTCCCACCTTGGCGATGGCTTTGAGCCAGTCGCGAGCGGCGTCCGGGCTCTCCGAGCCGAAGAGGTAGAGGCGCTCGGACTCGACGTAGACCTCGAAGGTGCTTTCGATGCTGCGGGAAAACGGGGATCGAGAGGTCGGGGTGGAGCCCCTTGGGGTCCAGGTGGGGGTTTGGGGTCGGGGGAGCGTCCGGATGCGGGGATGGAGCCGGATCGGATCCGATTTAGGGCACGAAGGAGCCCCCATCGGCATCCTCGGGGGGCTCCGGAACCTCCAGGTTGGGCGCGAGACCCAATGGGGAGCTTGGAGGCAGGGAAAGGGTTAAAAAGGAGTTAAAAAGGGGTTAAAAGGGCTTAAAAAAGGGTTAAAAGGGGGTGGGAAATGGGGTTGTAAATGGGTTGTAAAGGGGGTTACAAAAAGGATGGGAAGGGGTTAAAAAGGGGTTAAAAAGGGGATTGCAAAGGGCTTTAAAGGGTTAAAAGGGGAGACAAAAGGCTAGAAAAGGGTTCATGGGGGTTGTGAAAGGGTTAAAAAGGGTTGAGAAAGGGTTAAAGGGGGTTGTAAGGGGGTCACGAAAGGGTTAAAAGGGTTAAAAAAGAGGTTAAAGGGGGTTATGAAAGGGTTTAAAAGGGATTAAGAAGGGGTTTAAGGGGGTTATGAAAGGGTTAAAGGGGGTTAAGAAGGGGTTTAAGGGGTTATGAAAGGGTTAAAGGGGGTTAAGAAGGGGTTTAAGGGGGTTATGAAAGGGTTAAAGGGGGTTAAGAAGGGGTTTAAGGGGGTTATGAAAGGGTTAAAGGGGGTTAAGAAGGGGTTTAAGGGGGTTATGAAAGGGTTAAAGGGGGTTAAGAAGGGGTTTAAGGGGGTTATGAAAGGGTTAAAGGGGGTTAAGAAGGGGTTTAAGGGGGTTATGAAAGGGTTAAAGGGGGTTAAGAAGGGGTTAAAAAGGGTTTGGGAAGGGGTTAAGGGGAGGCACTAAAGGGTTAAAAAGGGGTTCTGAAAGAGTTAAAAAAGGGGTTCAAAGGGGGTTAGAAAAGGGGGTGTAAAAGGGTTATGAAAGGGTTAAAAGGAGCTTGCAAAGGAGTTTAAAGGGGCTGATAAGGGGTTAAAGGGGGGGCAAAGGGGGTGATAAGGGGTTAAAGGGGGTTCAAAGGGGCTGATAAGGGGTTAAAGGGGGGAAAGGGGTTAAAGGGGGGGCAAAGAGGATGATAAGGGGTTAAAGGGGATGATAAGGGGTCAAAGGGGGTTCAAAGGGGCTGATAAGGGGTTAAAGGGGGGAAAGGGGTTAAAGGGGGGGCAAAGAGGATGATAAGGGGTTAAAGGGGATGATAAGGGGTCAAAGGGGGTTCAAAGGGGCTGATAAGGGGTTAAAGGGGGTGATAAGGGGTTAAAGGGGGGGCAAAGAGGATGATAAGGGGTTAAAGGGGCTGATAAGGGGTTAAAGGGGGGGCAAAGAGGATGATAAGGGGTTAAAGGGGATGATAAGGGGTCAAAGGGGGTTCAAAGGGGCTGATAAGGGGTTAAAGGGGGGGCAAAGGGGGTGATAAGGGGTTAAAGGGGGGGCAGAGGGGGTGAGAAGGGGTTAAAGGGGCTGATAAGGGGTCAAAGGGGGTTCAAAGGGGCTGATAAGGGGTTAAAGGGGCCGATAAGGGGTTAAAGGGGGGGCAAAGAGGATGATAAGGGGTTAAAGGGGCTGATAAGGGGTTAAGGGGGGCAAAGGGGCTGATAAGGGGTTAAAGGGGGTGATAAGGGGGTTGATAAGAGGCTCCCAGCCCCTGGGTCTCTATGGGTTTGGGTCTTGGTTGCCCTTGAGCCCCAGATCTCCATCACCCATGGGTGTTGAGGTGCCCTTGGGTGCCCTTGGTCACCCTTGGATGCTCTTGGGTTCCGCGTCCCTATCACCCATGGATCTTGGGGTGCCCTTGGGTGCTCTTGGTCCCCCTTGAGCCCCAGATCTCCATCACCCATGGGTGCTGAGGTGCCCTTGGTCGCCCTTGGGTGCCCTTGAGCCCCAGATCTCCATCACCCATGGGTGTTGAGGTGCCCTTGGTCGCCCTTGGGTCCCCTTGAGCCCCAGATCTCCACCACCCCTGGGTGCTGAGGTGCCCTTGGGTGCCCTTGGGTGCCCTAGAGCCCCAGATCTCCATCACCCATGGGTGCTGAGGTGCCCTTGGATGCCCTTGAGCCCCAGATCTCCACCACCCCTGGGTGCTGAGGTGCCCTTGGGTGGCCTTGGGTGCCCTTGAGCCCCAGATCTCCATCACCCATGGGTGTTGAGGTGCCCTTGGATGCCCTTGAGCCCCAGATCTCCACCACCCCTGGGTGCTGAGGTGCCCTTGGGTGGCCTTGGGTGCCCTTGAGCCCCAGATCTCCATCACCCATGGGTGTTGAGGTGCCCTTGGTGTCCCTTGAGCCCCAGATCTCCACCACCCCTGGGTGCTGAGGTGCCCTTGGGTGCTGGGGGGGTCCTCGGGGCCGGGCGCTGGGGTTACCCGTGGGTGCGCGGGGGGTTCCTGGCGAGGCAGACGATGTCGGGGACGCGGATCTCGCCGTTGGGGGCCGAGCTGCGGTCGCTCTCGAAGTAGCTGAGGAGCCCGTCGCGCAGCTCACACCAGCGCCGGCTGAACTCTGGGGACACGGACCTCCTCAACCCCCTGGATGTCTCCTCAACCCCCCCTTGATGTCCCCTCAACCCCCCCCTTGAAGTCCCCTCAAACCCCCTTGATGTCCCCTCAACCCCCCCTTGATGTCCCCTCAACCCCCCTTGATGCCTCCTCAAACCCCCCTTGATGTCCCCTCAACCCCCCCTTGATGTCCCCTCAACCCCCCTTGATGTCCCCTCAAACCCCCCCTTGATGTCCCCTCAACCCCCCCTTGATGTCCCCTCAACCCCCCCTTGATGTCTCCTCAAACCCCCCCTTGATGCCTCCTCAACCCCCCTTGATGTCCCCTCAACCCCCGCTTGATGTCCCCTCAAACCCCCCTTGATGTCCCCTCAACCCCCCTTGATGTCCCCTCAAACCCCCCTTGATGTCTCCTCAAACCCCGCCTTGATGTCTCCTCAAACCCCCCCTTGATGTCTCCTCAACCCCCCCTTGATGTCCCCTCAACCCCCCTTGATGTCCCCTCAACCCCCCCTTGATGTCTCCTCAACCCCCCCTTGATGTCCCCTCAACCCCCCTTGATGTCCCCTCAACCCCCCTTGATGTCCCCTCAACCCCCCCTTGATGTCCCCTCAACCCCCCCTTGATGTCCCCTCAAAACCCCCCTTGATGCCTCCTCAAACCCCCTTGATGTCCCCTCAACCCCCCTGATGTCCCCTCAACTCCCCTTGATGCCTCCTCAAACCCCCTTGATGTCCCCTCAACCCCCCTGATGTCCCCTCAACTCCCCTTGATGTCTCCTCAACCCCCCCTTGATGTCCCCTCAAACCCCCCCTTGATGTCCCCTCAACCCCCCTTGATGTCCCCTCAAACCCCCCCTTGATGTCCCCTCAACCCCCCCTTGATGTCCCCTCAACCCCCCCTTGATGTCTCCTCAAACCCCCCCTTGATGCCTCCTCAACCCCCCTTGATGTCCCCTCAACCCCCGCTTGATGTCCCCTCAAACCCCCCTTGATGTCCCCTCAACCCCCCTTGATGTCCCCTCAAACCCCCCTTGATGTCTCCTCAAACCCCGCCTTGATGTCTCCTCAAACCCCCCCTTGATGTCTCCTCAACCCCCCCTTGATGTCCCCTCAACCCCCCTTGATGTCCCCTCAACCCCCCCTTGATGTCTCCTCAACCCCCCCTTGATGTCCCCTCAACCCCCCTTGATGTCCCCTCAACCCCCCCTTGATGTCTCCTCAACCCCCCCTTGATGTCCCCTCAACCCCCCCTTGATGTCTCCTCAACCCCCCTTGATGTCCCCTCAAACCCCCCCTTGATGTCCCCTCAAACCCCCCTTGATGTCTCCTCAAACCCCCCCTTGATGCCTCCTCAACCCCCCTTGATGTCCCCTCAACCCCCCTTGATGTCCCCTCAACCCCCCCTTGATGTCCCCTCAAACCCCCCTTGATGTCCCCTCAACCCCCCTTGATGTCTCCTCAAACCCCGCCTTGATGTCTCCTCAAACCCCCCCTTGATGTCTCCTCAACCCCCCCTTGATGTCCCCTCAACCCCCCCTTGATGCCTCCTCAACCCCCCCTTGATGCCTCCTCAACCCCCCCCTTGATGTCTCCTCAACCCCCCTTGATGTCCCCTCAACCCCCCTTGATGTCCCCTCAAACCCCCCTTGATGTCCCCTCAAACCCCCCCTTGATGCCTCCTCAACCCCCCCTTGATGCCTCCTCAACCCCCTTGATGTCCCCTCAACCCCCCTTGATGTCTCCTCAAACCCCCCCTTGATGTCTCCTCAACCCCCCCTTGATGTCCCCTCAACTCCCCTTGATGTCCCCTCAAACCCCCCTTGATGCCTCCTCAACCCCCCCTTGATGTCCCCTCAACCCCCCCCTTGATGTCCCCTCAACCCCCCTTGATGTCTCCTCAACCCCCCCTTGATGTCCCCTCAACCCCCCTGATGTCCCCTCAACCCCCCCTTGATGTCCCCTCAACCCCCCTGATGTCCCCTCAACCCCCCCTTGATGTCCCCTCAGCCCCCCCTTGATGTCCCCTCAAAACCCCCCTTGATGTCTCCTCAACCCCCCTTGATGTCCCCTCAACCCCCCCTAGATGCCTCCTCAAACCCCCCCTAGATGCCTCCTCCAGGTCCCATTTCGAGGTCTCCGGGTACCTTCGGTCCCTTTCCTTTCTCCGAGGGGTTTGGCCATGGAGGGCGTCTTGTAGATGAACCCGTGGTGGGTGACGGGGGGTGGAGGCATCTCCGGGGGCTTCTCCTCGCTGCCCACGGCCTCCAGGCGAGGGGGCTCTGAGAATGAGGGGGGGACACTTGGTCATCTGGGGCTGGGACCCCAAAAGAGACCCCACACCCCAGATCTCGTGTCCTCCACCCCAGATCTTCATCCCCCACCCCAGATCTCGTGTCCTTCACCCCAGATCTCCATCCCTCACCCCGTATCTTGTGTCCTTCACCCCAGATCTTCATCCCACACCCCATATCTTGTGTCCTTCACCCCAGATCTCCATCCCACATCTCTCATCCTTCACCCCATATCTTGTGTCCTTCACCCCATATCTCCATCCCCCACCCCATATCTTGTGTCCTTCACCCCAGATCTCCATCCCACACCCCATATCTCGTGTCCTCCACCCCAGATCTCCATCCCACACCCCAGATCTTGTGTCCTTCACCCCAGATCTTCATCGCTCACCCCATATCTCGTGTCCTCCACCCTAGATCTCCATCCCTCACCCCATATCTTGTGTCCTTCACCCCAGATCTCCATCCCCCACCCCATATCTTGTGTCCTTCACCCCAGATCTCCATCCCACACCCCATATCTTGTGTCCTTCACCCCATATCTTCATCCCACATCTCTCATCCTTCACCCCATATCTTCTGTTCTTCACCCCATATCTCCATCCTCCACCCCAGATCTCCATCCCCCACCCCATATCTCGTGTCCTTCACCCCAGATCTCCATCCCACACCCCATATCTCGTGTCCTCCACCCCAGATCTCCATCCCTCACCCCATATCTTGTGTCCTCCACCCCATATCTCCATCCCCCACCCCATATCTTGTGTCCTTCACCCCAGATCTCCATCCCACACCCCAGATCTTGTGTCCTTCACCCCAGATCTCCATCCCACACCCCATATCTCCATCCCCCGCCCCGTGTGGCTCTCCTGGGGCTTCCAGAGCTCTCCAGGTCTCTCCCCGTGTCCTCCTGCCTCAGTTTCCCCAGCGGCCGAGAAGCCTCCTCGGCGAAGCCGGAAAAGTCGGGACGCAGGGTCCCCCCCTAAAGCCCCCCTAGATCCCACCAGGAGCCTTCCCAGAACTGGAGAGACTCGCGGAAAACTTGGACCCAGAGCCCAGTCCCACCAGCCCAGCCCAGTCCCACCAGCCCAACCCTGCTCCTCCGCTGACCCCACCGCCTCCCAGGCCCCCGAGATGCCTCCTGGAGCCAAATCCTGCAGGAGGAACTGGGAGTTTGGGTTCCTCCAGCTCCACGAGACCTCCAAGATCTCCCCGATCCTTGTTTTTTTTGGCTGGAAGAGCAAGTCCAGCCCCGTTCCTGGAGAAATTCCACCTCAAATTCTGGGAAGGATCCAACTTCCGCCAAGCGGGGATGGACTTGGCTGCTGAGGCCGAGGAGGAGGGGACGGCTCCACCTCCATCCCAGCTCCTCCGAGCTCTCCAAGACCTCCAGGGGTGGGATCTGGGGGGGGTTCTGCTTGACACCGAGTTAGAATTAGGGAACCACGAGCTGGGTTGGGTTGGAAGGGACCTCAAAGCGCATCCAGTTCCAACTCCAACACCTCCCACTGGATCAGGTTGCTCCAAGCTCCATCCAACGTGGCCTTCAGCATCTCCAGGGATGGAGCGGTGACTTCTCCAGGCAACCAGAGCCAGTGGGAGCTTCCCTGGAGCCCCTTTCCCTGCTGGAAGCTGCTCCGAGGTCTCCCTGGAGCCTTCTCTTCTCCAGGATGGACAACCCCAACTCTCCAGCCTGGCCTCCAGGAGGTTCTCCAGCCCTCAGGTCTTCTCCGTGTCCTCCTCCAGCCTCACTCCAACATCTCCATGTCCTCCCTGTGCTGGAAGGGACCTCAAGGACCATCAGGTCCCACCTTTTTTAGGTGATTAAGGATCTTAGGGGCACGTTCTACCACTCTGACCCTGGTGGAGATGCTGGGACGGGATCAAAACATCCCTCAGTCCCCCAGGACACCAG
Organism: Phaenicophaeus curvirostris; assembly: GCF_032191515.1. Lineage (NCBI taxonomy): Eukaryota > Metazoa > Chordata > Aves > Cuculiformes > Cuculidae > Phaenicophaeus > Phaenicophaeus curvirostris. The sequence goes on from NW_027206681.1 coordinate 235,289, forward strand.
CTCTGGGATTGTTGAGGTGGGTTTCTGGCTTGGAAGAAGCCTCTTTCCATGATCTCCACGTAAGTTTGCTCCCCAAAAACCTTCTCTTGGGCTTCCCAGAGCTCAGAAGCTCCAAGCCTCCAGATCCCGAGGTGGGACCAGCTGAGAACATCCATGAATCCCCCAGAACACCAGCTCTGAAAATGCTGGAGGTGGGTTTCTGGCTTGGATGGAGCCTCTTTCCATGATCTCCACCTAAGTTTGCTCCTCAAAAACCTTCTCTTGGAGTTCCCAGAGCTCAGAAGCTCCTAGTCAACCTGATCCTGAGGTGGGACCAGCTCAGAACATCCATGAATCCCCCAGAACACCAGCTCTGAGAATGCTGGAGGTGGGTTTCTGGCTTGGATGGAGCCTCTTTCCATGATCTCCACCTAAGTTTGCTCCTCAAAAACCTTCTCTTGGAGTTCCCAGAGCTCAGAAGCTCCTAGTCAACCTGATCCTGAGGTGGGACCAGCTGAGAACATCCATGAATCCCCCAGGACACCAGCTCTGGGAATGCTGGAGGTGGGTTTCTGGTTGGGAAGGAGCTTCACTCCTTGATCTCCATCCAAGGTTGCTCCCCAAACCCCTTCTCTTGGGCTTCGCAGATCTCAGAAGCTCCAAGCCTCCAGATCCCGAGGTGGGACCAGCTCAGAAGATCCCCCAGGCCCCCCAGCTTGGACATTTAACCCCTTGGGGTCTTCCCCCCCTTACCTGAGGTCCTGTTGTGGAGCAGGAACTCCACCTGCAGCCTCTGGCCGCTCCTCTGGGCCAGGGCCAGGGGCGTCGGGCTCCGAGGGTCCCCGGTGGCGCAGGCGACGTTGGCCCCGCAGAAGAGCAGAGCCTGGGTCTCCGCCAGGTCCCCGGTGGTGACGGCCGCGCACAGCGCCTGCGGCAGAGCCGGGGGGGGACCCTGAGGCCCAAGGGTCCCCAGGAGGAGGAGGAGGAGAAACCCCTCCACCAGGAGAAACCCCTCCACCAGGAGAAACCCCTCCACCAGGAGAAAGACCTCAACCAGGAGCAACCTCCAAGCCCTCAAGGAGGAGAAACCTCCAAGTCCTCAAGGAGGAGAAACCCCTTAAGGAGGAGAAAGACCTCAAGAAGGAGCAGCCTCCAAGCCCTCAAGGAGGAGAAACCCCTCAACAAGGAGAAACCCCTCAACCAGGAGAAAGACCTCAACCAGGAGAAACCTCCAAGTCCTCAAGGAGGAGAAACCCCTCAACAAGGAGAAACCCCTCATGGAGGAGAAACCTCCAAGCCCTCAAGGAGGAGAAACCCCTCAATGAGGAGAAACCCCTCAAGGAGTAGGAAGACCTCAAGGAGGAGAAACACCTCAACCAGGAGAAACCTCCAAGCCCTCAAGGAGGAGAAACACCTCAACCAGGAGAAACCCCTCAACCAGGAGCAACCTCCAAGCCCTCAAGGAGGAGAAACCCCTCAACAAGGAGAAACCCCTCAACGAGGAGAAACCCCTCAACGAGAAGCAACTTCCAAGCCCTCAACAAGTAGAAAACCCTCAACGAGAAGCAACTTCCAAGCCCTCAAGGAGGAGAAACACCTCAAGGAGGAGAAACCCCTCAACAAAGAGCAACCCCCAACCCCTCAAGGAGGAGAAACCTCCAAGCCCTTAATGAGTAGAAACCCCTCAGCGAGGAGCAACCTCCAAGCCCTCAATAATGAGAAACCCCTCAAGGAGGAGAAACCCCTCAATGAGAAGCAACCTCCAAGCCCTCAAGGAGGAGAAACCCCTCAATGAAGAGCAACCCCCAAGCCCTCAACAAAGAGCGACCCCCAACCCATCAATGAAGAGCGACCCCCAACCCCTCAAAAAAGAGCGACACCCACCCCTCAACAAAGAGCAACCTCCAAGCCCTCAACGAAGAGCGACCCCCAACCCCTCAAGGAGGAGAAACCCCTCAGGGAGGAGAAACCCCTCAACGAAGAGCGACCCCCGACCTCTCAATGAAGAGCAACTCCCAACCCCTCAACGAGGAGCGACCCCCAACCCCTCAACGAAGAGCGACCCCCAACCCCTCAAGGAGGAGAAACCGCTCAGGGAGGAGAAACCCCTCAACGAAGAGCGACCCCCAACCCCTCAAGGGGGAGAAACCTCCAAGCCCTTAATGAGTAGAAACCCCTCAGCAAGGAGCAACCTCCAAGCCCTCAAGGAGGAGAAACCCCTCAAGGAGGAGAAACCCCTCAAGAAGGAGCAACCTCCAAGCCCTCAATAACAAGAAACCCCTCAACGAGGAGCAACCCCCAACCCCTCAACGAGGAGCAACCCCCAAGCCCTCAACGAAGAGTGACCCCCAGCCCCTCAAGGAGGAGAAACCCCTCAGGGAGGAGAAACCCCTCAATGAAGAGCGACCCCCGACCCCTCAACGAAGAGCAACCCCCGACCCCTCAACGAAGAGCAACCCCCGACCCCTCAACGAGGAGCGACCCCCAACCCCTCAACGAAGAGCAACCCCCGACCCCTCAACGAAGAGCGACCTCCGCGCCCTCAAGGAGGAACCTCCGTGGCTCCTTTAACCGGCTGGTCGCCGTCCTCCGCGTCCAGGCGGGACAAAGGAGGCTGGAAGCTGGAGGAGAAGCTTGGAGGAGGCGGTGAGTTCCCTCCCTGGAGGAGCTCGGGGTGAAGTCATCGGGCAGCCGGGGCGGGAGTTGGAACCCGAGCGGAAAAACAAACGAGCCCACGTGCGAAATCTCGCGGCCGAGAGCAGCGATGGAATGTGGGGATGGAATTTCATGGGCTTGGTGGGACCCAGCTCCAGCCCAGCCCCCTGGGGGGGACCTGGAAGGGTCTAACGGACGCGGGGGGCTTCCAGGGGGGTGATGGAGTCGTGGAATCCGTGGGGTGGGTGGGAAAGGACCTCAAAGAGCCTTCAGTTTGTAGAATGGCGGAAGCACCAGGTTGGAGAAGACCCACCGGGTCATGGAGTCCAACCGTCCCCATCCATCCCCAACCCGTGTCCCTCAGCACCTCGTCCACCCGCCCTCAAACCCCTCCAGGAAGGGGACTCGACCCCCTCCCTGTTCCAGTGCCCAAAGACCCTTTCCATGAAGAATTTGCAGCTCCTGGTGGAGCTTGAGGCCGTTCCCTCTCGTCCTGTCCCCTGGCCCTTGGGAGAAGAGCCCAGCTCCCTCCTCTCCACAACCTCCTCTCAGGGAGTTGGAGACAGCAACGAGGTCTCCCCTCAGCCTCCTCTTCTCTAAACCCCCACCCAGGGCCCTCAGGCTTGTTCTCCAGCCCCTTCCCCAGCTCCGTTCCCTTCTCCAGACTCGCTCCAGCCCCTCAAGGTCTTTCTTGGAGTGAAGGACCCAGCACTGACCCCAGGATTCGAGGTTGGGTCTCCCCAGAGGGAGAAGAACCTCCCTGGCCCTGCTGGCCACGCCGGGGCTGCTCCAAGCCAAGATGCCCTTGGCCTCCTTGGCCCCCTGGGCCCTGCTGGCTCCTGTTCAACCAACCCCCCCAGGTCCTTCTCCTCCAGGGACCTTCCAGCCAGACTTCTCGTCTGGAGCTGCTCAGGGTCGTTGCACCCCAAGTTCCTGGTCAAACCCCACTCTGTTGGTCTCATCCCATGGATCCAACCAGCTCAGATCCCTCTGGAGAACCTCAAACTCTCCAGCAGATCCACCCAGCTCAGTGTCACCCACAAACTTGGAGCAAACCCCTGGGACGCAGAAGAGCCCTTGGAATCGTGGAGTGGGTTGGGTCGGAAGGACCTCAAAACAGGAGGTGAGGAACCACCAGGAACCCACCTCAGCTCCACCTCCCCCCCCAGGTGGGACCCTCGATGGACCCACTGACCCTGTCCAGCTCCTCCTTGGAGGAACCTTCCAACTCAACCCACTCCACGATTCCATGATGCCACCTCAGAGCAGGCTCTGAAGTGGCTCCTGATGCATCTCAGGGATGCAGCTCTGTCCCCACCCCTGGATTGTCCCACCAGGCTTCATCTTGAGACGTGTGGTGGGGACACAGGAGGTGACACATGCTGACACGAGCAAGGAGACCATGAAGAAGGGTGAGGAACCACCTAGTCCTGCGCTCAACCTTGACCTGGAGACCTTGCTCCTCAAAACAGGAGGGGACGAACCACCAGGAACCCACCTCAGCTCCACCTCCCCCTAGGTGGGACCCTCGATGGACCCACTGACCCTGTCCAGCTCCTCCTTGGAGGAACCTTCCAACTCAACCCACTCCATGATTCCATGATGCCACCTCAGAGCAGGCTCTGAAGGGGCTCCTGATGCATCTCAGAGACGCAGCTCTGTCCCCACCCCTGGATTGTCCCTCCAGGCTTCATCTTGAGACATGTGGTGGGGTCACAGGAGGTGACACACAGTGACACAAGCAAGGAGACCATGAAGAAGGGAGAGGAACCACCTGGTCCTGCGCTCAACCTTGACCTGGAGACCTTGCTCCTCAGAACAGGAGGGGAGGAACCACCAGGAACCCACCTCAGCTCCACCTCCCCCTAGGTGGGACCCTCGATGGACCCACTGACCCTGTCCAGCTCCTCCTTGGAGGAACCTTCCAACTCAACCCACTCCACGATTCCATGATGCCACCTCAGAGCAGGCTCTGAAGTGACTCCTGATGCCTCTCAGGGATGTAGCTCTGTCCCCACCCCTGGATTGTCCCACCAGGCTTCATCTTGAGACCCACGGTGGGGACACAGGAGGTGACACACAGTGATATGAGCAAGGAGACCATGAAGAAGGGTGAGGAACCACCTAGTCCTGCGCTCAACCTTGACCTGGAGACCTTGCTCCTCAGAACAGGAGGGGAGGAACCACCAGGAACCCACCTCAGCTCCACCTCCCCCCCCGGGTGGGCCCCTCGATGGACCCACTGACCCTGTCCAGCTCGTCCTGGTGGCCGAAGAGCGGGTGGTAGCGCCGGTACTTGCCCTCGCGGTACTTGGCGTGGAGGAAGCGTCTGCGGTCGCGGCTGCAGCTGGTGGGGCCGATGGCTTCGCTGGGGGGGACGTTGGCGGCCCAGAAGCCGTTGGCCACGGCGTTGCCCACCTGCCGGAAGAGCTGCGGGGACAAGGAGGGGTCGGTGTGACCACGGGGGCATCTCCAGGGGATGGAGCGTGGCCGGTCGGGGCTGGCTGAGAGGGTGGAGGACACGGGGTGGGGCGGGGGGAGAAGAGGAGGTTGATGTGGTGCTGGAGGTGGGGTCGTCATCCTGATCGGTTCCAGCACCCATCGTCAGCATCTCCGTGGTCCTCCTCGTCTCCATCGTCATCGGCGGCATCAGCAGATGGAGCCTCAGCAGCTCCATCTTCATCATCCTCATCATCTCCATCCCCAACACCCCCATCATCTCCATCCCCAACAGCCTCATCATCTCCATCCCCAAGATCCTCATCTCCATCATCCAACACCCTCATCATCTCCATCTTCATCATCATCTCCATCTTCATCATCCTCATCATCTCCATCCCCAAGGTCCTCATCATCTTCATCCCCAACAGCCTCATCATCTCCATCACCAAGATCCTCATCATCTCCATCTTCGTCATCCTCATGATCTCCATTCCCAACACCCTCATCACCTCCATCTTCATCATCCTCATCAGCACCCAAGATCCTCATCATCTCCATCCCCAAGACCCTCGTCACCTCCATCTTCATCATCCTCATTACCACCCAACAGCCTCATCATCTCCATCTTCATCATCCTCATCAGCACCCAAGATCCTCATCATCTCCATCCCCAACACCCTCATCATCTCCATCCCCAGCAGCCTCATCATCTCATCTCCATCCTCCTCATCAGCACCCAACACCCTCACCATCTCCATCCCCATCCTCATCCCCAAGATCCTCATCTCCATCATCCAACACCCTTATCATCTCCATCTTCATCATCATCTCCACCCCCAACACCCTCATCATCTCTGTCTTCATCATCCTCATCAGCAACCAAGATCCTCATCATCTCCATCCCCAACGGCCTCATCATCTCCATGCCCAAGGTCCTCATCATCTCCATCCCCAAGGTCCTCATCTTCATCATCCAACACCCTCATCATCTCCATCTTCATCATCCTCATCAGAACCCAACATCCCCATCATCTCCATCCCCAAGGTCCTCATCATCTTCTTCGCCAAGATCCTCATCATCTCCATCCCCAAGGTCCTCATCATCTCCATTCCCAACACCCTCATCATCTCCATCTTCATCATCATCTCCATCCCCAAGATCCTCATCATCTCCGTCTTCATCATCATCTCCACTCCCAACATCCTCATCATCTCCATCCCCAACAGCCTCATCTCCATCCCCAAGGTCCTCATCATCTCCATCCCCACGGAGCAGCATGGAATGGGTTGGGTTGGAAGGTTCCTCAAAGCCCATTGAGATCCATGGGCAGGGACACCTCCCACTGGATCAGGAGCTCCAAGCCCCATCCAGCCTGGCCTTGAACACCTCCAGGGATGGGGCAACCACCTCTTCTCCAGGCAACCAGGTTCTGTGGGAGCTTCCCTGGAGCCCCTTTCCCTGCTGGAAGCTGCTCCGAGGTCTCCATGGAGCCTTCTCTTCTCCAGGATGGACAACCCCAACTCTCCAGCCTGTCCTACAGGAGGTTCCCCAGCCCTTGGATCTTCTCCGTGGCCGCCTCTGGCCTCGCTCCAGCAGCTCCATGTCCTCCCTGTGCCTCCACCCATCAACCTCGAATCTCTCCAATAGGAGAAAGAAGAACGATGTGAGACACCATCTCGATGACTTCAAAGTCATCATAGATGACACCAAATGCTTCATCCTGGTCTCCTGATGGACATTATGGGCTGGAGATGAGGTGTCTCCACCCATCAACCTCGAATCTCTCCAACAGAGAGAGAAGGAAGCTGTGAGGGACCATGTTGATGACTTCAAAGGCATCATAGATGACTTCAGAGTCATCACAGATGGCATCCAATGCTTGGTCCTTGTCCTCTGATGGACATTATGGGCTGGAAATGAGGTGTCTCCACCCTTCAACCTTGAATCTCTCCAATAGAGAGAGAAGAATGATGTGAGGGACCATCTCGATGACTTCAAAGTCATCATAGATGACGCCCAGTGCTTCGTTCTCATCTCCTGATGGACGTTATGGGCTGGAGATGAGGTGCCACCACCCATCAACCTCGAATCTCTCCAACAGAGAGAGAAGGAAGCTCTGAGGGACCATGTTGATGACTTCAAAGGCATCATTGATGACTTCAGAGTCATCATAGAGGACACTGAAGGCTTCTTCCTGGTCTCCTGATGGACATTATGGGCTGGAGATGAGGTGTCTCCACCCATCAACCTCAAATCTCTCCAATAGAGAGAGAAGAATGATGTGAGGGACCATCTCGATGACTTCAAAGTCATCATAGATGACGCCCAGTGCTTCGTTCTCATCTCCTGATGGACGTTATGGGCTGGAGATGAGGTGCCACCACCCATCAACCTCGAATCTCTCCAACAGAGAGAGAAGGAAGCTCTGAGGGACCATGTTGATGACTTCAAAGGCATCATTGATGACTTCAGAGTCATCATAGAGGACACTGAAGGCTTCTTCCTGGTCTCCTGATGGACATTATGGGCTGGAGATGAGGTGTCTCCACCCATCAACCTCAAATCTCTCCAATAGAGAGAGAAGAATGATGTGAGGGACCATCTCGATGACTTCAAAGTCATCATAGATGACACCCAGTGCTTCGTTCTCATCTCCTGATGGACATTATGGGCTGGAGATGAGGTTCTTCCACCCCAAAAAAGGCTTTAGGAGGTTGGTTGGTCCCAATACCTCGATCAGCTCCTCCGTCCACACCTTCCTGTCCATCTTCAAGCTCCGGACCTTGGTGATTCCGGGTCCCAGGCCCCGATGTTCTCCTGGAAGCGAGAGAAGATGGGATGGAACTTGGTTTTGGGGGAGGAGAACCCCGAGGGAGACGGCTCCTTCACCCCCTCGTTGTGTCCCCGCCCCGAGAAGGTCCCGTTCCCAGCCCGGTGGGAGGAGGTCACCTGCACATCTCTTGCAGATGACGACGCAGAGGTTGATGGAGGCCCAGTCGGGCCTGGGGGCCCCGCAGTCGGCGCAGGAGCGGTTGGCCTCCACCTCCCAGATCTTCTCGGCCACCTCGGAGTTGGAGAGAGCGTCGGCGATGGAGTCCTGCAGGGCTGCCACCCACTCGTCCTTCTCCTGCTCCGAGTCGGCTGAGAAGCTGGGGGAGGGTTGGAGAAGACCTCTGAGACCATCGAATCAACCCTCGTGGGGTGGGGGGGGGGGGGAAGGGACCTCTAGGATCATAAAATCAACCCTCATGGAGTTGGTTGGCTTGGAAGAGACCTAGAAGATCATCAAGTCCAACCCTGATGGAGGGGGTTGGGTTGGAGGGACCTCTAGGATCATCAAATCCAACCCTCATGGAGTTTCTTGGGTTGAAGGGACCTCTGAGAGCATCAAATCAACCATCATGGGGTGGGGTGGGTTGGAGGGACCTCTAGGAGCATCAAATCCAACCCTCGTGGGGTGGGGTGGGTTGGAAGAGACCTAGAAGATCATCAAGTCCAACCATCATGGAGTTGGTTGGGTTGGAAGAGACCTAGAAGATCATCAAACCAACCACCATGGAGTGGGTTGGGTTGGAGGGACCTCTAGGATCATCAAATCAACCCTCATGGAGTTGGTTGGCTTGGAGGGACCTCTAGGATCATCAAATCCAACCCTCGTGGAGTTGGTTGGCTTGGAAGAAACCTAGAAGATCATCAAGTCCAACCTTGATGGAGTGGGTTGGGTTGGAGGGACCTCTAGGATCATCAAATCCAACCCTCATGGAGTTTCTTGGGTTGGAGGGACCTCTGAGAGCATCAAATCAACCCTCGTGGGGTGGGTTGGGTTGGAGGGACCTCTAGGTGCATCAAATCCAACCCTCGTGGGGTGGGGTGGGTTGGAAGAGACCTAGAAGATCATCAAACCAACCCTCATGGAGTTGGTTGGGTTGGAGGGACCTCTAAGAGCATCAAGTCCAACCCTCGTGGGGTGGAGTGGGTTGGAGGGACCTCTAGGATCATGAAATCAACCATTGTGGGGTGGGTTGGGTTGGAGGGACCTCTAGGATCTTCAAATCCAACCCTCATGGTGTTGGTTGGGTTGGAGGGACCTCTAGGATCATGAAATCAACCATTGTGGGGTGGGTTGGGTTGGAGGGACCTCTAGGATCTTCAAATCCAACCCTCATGGTGTTGGTTGGGTTGGAGGGGCCTCTAGGATCATCAAATCCAACTATCATGGAGTTTCTTGGGTTGAAGGGACCTCTGAGAGCATCAAATCAACCCTCATGGAGTTGGTCGGGTTGGAGGGACCTCTAGGATCATCAAATCCAACCCTAATGGAGTTGGTTGGTTTGGAGGGACCTCTAAGAGCATCAAACCAACCCTCATGGAGTTGGTTGGGTTGGAGGGACCTCTAGGAGCATCAAATCAACCATCATGGGGTGGGTTGGGTTGGAAGAGAAGCTCTGGACCCACCTGAAGATCCTGTGGGGGGTGGTGAGATCGAAGCCCCTGCGCTCGACCTCCTTGACGTTCCCCACGTTCATCTGGATGGAGGTGATGCCGATGCCCAGCCCGTGCTCCTGGGGGAGAGCGAGGAGAAGACAATCCTGGGGGACCCCGAGACTAGGAGCCGGGGAGAAGGTATTGGGGGAGGGGTGGGGGGGCTGCAGCGTTGGGGTCGAGACCTCAGGGTCAACCTTGAGACGACATCGGGGTCCACGTTGAGATCTCGATGGGGTCAACCTTGAGGTGACATTGGGATCCACCTCGAGATCTCATTGGGGTTCACCTCAAAGTGACATTGGGGTCCACCAAAAAACTACATCGGGGTCCATCTCAAAAAAACTTCAGGGTCCACCTCGAGAGGACATTGGGGTCCACCTCAAAATCTCATTGGGGTCAAACTCAAAATGACATCAGGGTCCACCTCGAGATGGAATTAGGTCCCACCTTGAAACTACATCAAGATCCACTTCAAAATGACATCAGGGTCACCCTCGAGATGACATCAGGGTCCACCTTGAGATCTCATTGGGCTCCACCTCGAGATCCCATTGGGCTCCACCTCGAGATCCCATTGGGCTCCACCTCCAGGTCCCATTGGGTTCCACCTCCAGATCCCATTGGGCTCCACCTCCAGGTCCCATTGGGTTCCACCTCCAGATCCCACTGGGCTCCACCTCCAGGTCCCATTGGGCTCCACCTCCAGGTCCCATTGGGCTCCACCTCCAGGTCCCATTGGGCTCCACCTCCAGGTCCCATTGGGCTCCACCTTGAGGTCCCATTGGGCTCCACCTGAGGTGACCTCTGGGTCCCCTCCACACACCCACCTCCGCGTTCTTGTAGAGGAAAACCTTGTCCCCGGCCACCACCACGAAGAGCTTGTGCTTGAAGCCTCTGAGCTCCAAGAAGCCGCTCTTGGCCTCCGCCTCGGTGGCCCCGGTGGAGGAGGTCGAGGTCCTTTCTGGCGCTTTGACCTTCTTCTCCTCCACGATCTGCTGCAGGGCCCGTGTCCACTCGTTCCTCTCGGCTGAGGGGTCGGAGAAGACGCCGGTTGGGATCTACCGAGGGTTTGGGGGCCTCCTGGGTTGGGAGCCTCTAGGCCTCCTCCCTCGGAGCACGGGAGGAGAAGCTGAGGTCCCCGTGGACCTTCCGGACTCACCGTCGCTCTCGGCCCGGAAGACGAAGTTGCGGTTGTGGGTGACGACCTCGAACTTCTGGTCCCCAACGATGGAGACGCGGGAGATGGAGGCGACGGGGATGAAGCGCTTGGAGTAGGCGTCCTGGAGAAGGTTGGGGACAAGCCCAGAGGTCACCTCCAGGTGGGATGGAGGCCACCTCGGGCATCGGGATGAGGAGAAACTCAACGTGCTCGGAAGGGCCGAGCATCCCACCCCAAAGCCTGGTGGTGGCATCTCCCCAGCCTCCACCACTCCAGCTCCTAGAGGGACGTGGGGTCAACTTCTCCACCACCTTCTCAGCCCAAACCCACCTTCTCCACCACCTTTTCAGCCCAGATCCACCTTCTCCAGTCATGGAACCATGGAAGGACCTCCAAGCCCACCTAGATCCATAGACGTGGGCACCTCCCACCGGATCAGGAGCTCCAAGAACCATCCAACCAGGCCTGGAGCTTCTCCAGGGATGGAGAAGCCACCTCCGCTCGGGGCAATGAGGTCCAGGACCTCCCCCACCCAGCCAGGAGAAGGTTCCTGCCCCGGATCTCCTGTCCCTCAGCTCCTTCACTCACTTTCTCGCTGTCGAAGTAGCGGAGATAGTCGGCATCGAGCTTCACCCACCGCTTCTGGTAGATGTAGGACCTGGGGAAGGAGGAGAAGAGGAGCTCAAGCAGCTGAGACCTCCTCATGGAGCAGAGAGTGGGTCCTCAGAACATCTGGGGTGGGTCCTGCAGAACCTCTGAGGACAACGATGGGGACCTCTCGCTCCAGGCTCTGATTAAATCGTGGTGATGGGAAAGGGGAGGTGGCTCCTCGAAGCCCTCTCTGATCCGAGAGCTTGAGATCCTCCACCTCAAAGGTCATGGAATCATGGGATGGGTTGGAAGGACCTCAGAGATCATGGAATCATGGAATGGGTTGGGTTGGAGGGACCTCAAAGATGATGGAATCATGGGATGGGTTGGGGTGGAAGGATCTCAGAGATCATGGAATCATGGGATGGGTTGGGTTGGAGGGACCTCAAAGATCATGGAATCATGGGATGGGTTGGAAGGGACCTCAAAGACGATGGAATCCTGGGATGGGTTGGGGTGGAAGGACCTCAAAGCCCATCTAGATCCATGGGTGAGGGGTCAGGAGGTCCAAGCTCCATCCAACGTGGTCTTGGGGTTCTCCAAGTCCCATCCCACGTGTCCTTCAGGATGTCCAGGGCTGGGGCGTCTCCCACCTCTCAGGGCAAGAGGGTCCCCATCCGCCTCCCAGGGGGTCGGAGGAGGAAGTGGAGGGGGAAAAGCAGGAATTGGAGGGGGAAAAGGGTGGAGAGGAGGATTTAGAGGTGAAAAGAAGGAATTGGAGTGGGGAAGTAGGAAATAGAGGTGGAAGAAAAGGGAAGAGAAGGAAGTAGAGGTGGAAAAGAAGGAATTGGAGGGGGAAAAGGGTGGAGAGGAGGATTTAGAGGTAGAAAAGAAGGAAATAGAGGGGGGAAGCAGGAATTGGAGGGGGGAAAGGGGGGAGAGAAGGAAGTAGAGGGGGAAAAGCAGGAATTGGAGGGGGAAAAGCAGGAATTGGAAGGGGAAAAGGGTGGAGAGGAGGATTTAGAGGTGAAAAGAAGGAATTGGAGGGGGTAAAGAAGGAAATAGAGGGGAAAAGCAGGAATTGGAGGGGGAAAAGGGTGGAGAGGAGGATTTAGAGGCAGAGAAGAAGGAAATAGAGGGGGGAAGCAGGAATTGGAGGGGGAAAAGGGGGGAGAGAAGGAAGTAGAGGGGGAAAAGCAGGAATTGGAGGGGGAAAAGCAGGAATTGGAGTGGGAAAAGGGTGGAGAGGAGGATTTAGAGGTGAAAAGAAGGAATTGGAGGGGGGAAGTAGGAAATAGAGGTGGAAGAAAGGGGAAGAGAAGGAAGTAGAGGTGGAAAAGCAAGAATTAGGGGTAGGAAAAGGGGGAAGAGATGGAAATAGAGGTGGGAAAAAGGGAAAGAGATGGAATGAGAGCAGGGAAAAGGAGGGAGAGGAGGAATTAGAGGGGAAAAGGAGGAATTACGGGGAAAAGGAGGAAGGGGAGGATTTAGAGGTGGAAAAGGGGGGAAGACTAGGAAGTAGAGGGGGAAAAGAGGGGAAGAGCAGGAACTAGAGGTGGAAAAGGGGGAAAGAGCAGGAATTAGAGGTGGAAAAGCTGGAATTAGAGATGGAAAGTGGGAAAGAGCAGGAATTAGAGGTGGAAAAAAGGGAAAGAGCAGGAGTTAGAGGTGGAAAAAAGGGGGAGGGAGCAGGAGTTAGAGGTGGAAAAGCAGAAATTTGAGATGGAAAAGCAGGAATGAGAAGGGGAAAAAGGGGGAAGAGCAGGAATTAGAGGGGGAAAAGCAGGAATTAGAGGTGGAAAAAGGGGAAAGAGCAGGAAATAGAGGGGAAAAGCAGGATTAGAGATGGAAAAAGGAGGAATGGGAGGATCTAGAGGTTGAAAAGCAGGAATTAGAGGTGGAAAAAGGGGAAAAGTGCAGGAATTAGAGGTGGAAAATTGGGAAAGAGCAGGAATTAGAGAGGGAAATGGGGAAAGAGCAGGAATTAGAGGGAGAAACGGGGGGAGGAGCAGGAATTAGAGGTGGAAAAGCAGGAATTAGAGGTGGAAAAGCAGGAATGAGAGGAGGAAAAAGGGGGAAATCATGAATTTGGGGGGGAATAAAGGGGGTTGACTCACCCCTGCGGGGGGGTCTTGTCCAGCCACCCCGCTCGGAGGGTCGGGGACAGCGGGGGGACGGGGGGGGCCCCCTCCATGCCGAGGACTCCGGAGCTGCCACCGCTGGGGCTGGAGCAGAGGGAGCTGGTCACGGGGTGGGGGGGTGGTTAGGGGGGGACAGGGTCCCCGTGCCCTTCCCCGAGGCACCAGAGATGCTGCTCCAGAGCTCTGACCCCGTTTTCTGCCTTCGATCCCTGCTCTTTCCCCTTTTTTCCACCTCTAATTCCTGCTTTTCCACCTCCAGTTCCTACTTTTCTGCCTCAAATTCCTGCTCTTCCCCCTTTCTCCCCCTCTAATTCCTGCTTTTCCACCTCTAGTTCCTGCTATTCCTCCTTTTTCCACCTTTAATTTCTGCTTTTCCCCCACAAATCCTGCTCTTTCCCCCTTTTCCAACTCTAATTTCTGCTTTTCCACCCCTAGTTCCTGCTCAATCCTCCTTTTCCACCTCTACTTCCTGCTTTTCCACCTCCAATTCCTGCTCTTTACCCCATTTCCACCTCCAATTCCTGCTTATCCCCCTCAAATCCTGCTCTTTCCCCTTTTTCCACCTCTAAATCCTGATTTTCCCCCTCCAATCCTGCTCTTTCCCCCTCTATTTCCTGCTTTTCCACCTCTAATTCCTGCTCTATCCCCCTTTTCCACCTCCAATTCCTGCTTTTCCACCTCCAATTCCTGCTTTTCCCCCTTTTCCACCTCTAATTCCTGCTCTTCCTCCTCCAATTCCTGCTCTATCCCTGTTTTCCACCTCCAATTCCTGCTTTTCCACCTCACATTCCTTCTTTTCCACCTCGAATCCTGCTTTCCCCCTCAAATCCTGCTCTTTCCCCCCTTTTCCCCTCTAATTCCTCCTTTTCCACCTCTACTTCCCCCCTTTTGACCTCCAATTCCTACTTTTTTTGCCTCAAATTCCTGTTCTCTCTCCTTTTTCCACCTCTAATTCCTGCTTTTCCCCTCGAATCTTCCTCTTTCCCCTTTTTTCCCCTCTAATTCCTGCTTTTCCATCTCCAGTTCCTGCTCTTTCCCCCTTTTCCCCTCCAATTCCTGCTTTTCCACTTCCAGTTCCTGCGCTTTCCCAGTTTTCCCCCTCTAATTCCTCCTTTTCCCACCTCTAATTCCTGCTTTTCCCCCTCAAATCCTGCTCTTGCCCCTTTTTCCACCTCGAAATCCTGATTTTCCACCTTGAATTCCTGGTTTCCCACCTCCAATTCCTACTTTACCCCTTCCCAGTGATCCCAGTTATCCCAGTGATCCCAGTGACCCCAGCTATCCCAGTGACCTCAGTCATCCCAGTTTCCCCAGTTAACCCAGTGACCCCAGCGATCCCAGCAATCCCAGTTATCCCAGAGGTCCCAGTTATCCCAGTGGTCCCAGTGATCCCAGTCTCCCCAGCAAGCCCAGTGATCCCAGTGATCCCAGTGATCCCAGTTATCCCAGTGACCCCAGTTGTCCCAATGGTTCCCGTGATCCCAGTTATCCCAGTTATCCCAGTTATCCCAGCAAGCTCAGCGGTTCCATTGATGCCAGGGAGCCCAGTTATCCCAGTCATCCCAGTGATCCCAATGGTCCCAATGGTCCCCGTGATCCCAGTGATCCCAGTCTCCCCAGCAAGCCCAGTGACCCCAGTTATCCCAGTGTTCCCAGTTATCCCAGCGACCCCAGCGAGCCCAGTGACCCCAGTTTCCCCAGTGACCCTAGTTGTCCCAATGGTCCCCGTGATCCCAGTGATCCCAGTTTCCCCAGCAAGCCGAGTCATCCCAGTCATCCCAGTTGTCCCAATGGTCCCTGTGATCCCTGTGATCCCAGTTCCCCCAGCAAGCCCAGGGACCCCAGTTATCCCAGTTTCCCCAGTTAGCCCAGTGATCCCAGCAATCCCAGGGATCCCAGTGGTCCCAGTGATCCCAGTCATCCCCGTGATCCCAGTTGTCCCAGTGACCCCAGTTGTCTCAGTGGTCCCCATGATCCCAGTGGTCCCAGTTACCCCAGTGATCCCAGTTACCCAAGTGACCCCCATGATCCCAGCAATCCCAGTTATCCCAGTGGTCCCAGTGACCCCAGTGGTCCCAATGGTCCCCGTGATCCCAGTTTCCCCAGCAAGCCCAGTGATCCCCGTGACCCCAGTTGTCCCAGTTTCCCCAGTGACCCCAGTTGTCCCAATGGTCCCCGTGATCCCAGTGGTCCCAGTTATCCCAGTGATCCCAGCCAGCTCAGTGGTTCCATTGATGCCAGGGAGCCCAGTTATCCCAGTTATCCCAGTGACCCCCATGATCCCAGTTATCCCAGTGGTCCCAGTTATCCCAGTGACCCCAATGGTCCCCGTGATCCCAGTGATCCCAGTCTCACCAGCAAGCCCAGGGAACCCATTTATCCCAGTGACCCCAGTCATCCCAGTTTCCCCAGTTACCCCAGCGATCCCAGTTACCCCAGTTACCCCAGAGATCCCAGTTACCCCAGCAATCCCAGTTACCCCAGTCACCCCCATGATCCCAGCAATCCCAGTTATCCCAGTGGTCTCAGCAATCCCAGTGACCCCGATGGTCCCCGTGATCCCAGTGATCCCAGTTTCCCCAGCAAGCCCAGTGATCCCAGTCATCCCAGTTATGCCAATTACCCCGGTGACCCCCATGATCCCAGCAATCCCAGTTTCCCCAGTGACCCCAGTTGTCCCAATGGTCCCCATGATCCCAGTGGTCCCAGTTATCCCAGTGGTCCAAATGGTCCCTGTGATCCCAGTGATCCCAGTGATCCCAGTTTCCCCAGCAAGCCCAATGATCCCAGTGACCTCAGTGGTCCCAGTTACCCCAGCAATCCCAGTTACCCCAGTGACCCCCATGATCCCAGCAATCCCAGTTATCCCAGTGGTCCCAATGGTCCCCGTGATCCCAGTGTCCCCAGCAAGCCCAGTGACCCCAGTTATCCCAGTGACCCCAGTTATCCCAGTGACCCCAGTTATCCCAGTGACCCCAGTCATCCCAGTTATCCCAGCGACCCCCATGATCCCAGCCATCCCAGTTACCCCAGTGGTGCCAGCGATCCCAGTGACCCCGATGGTCCCCGTGATCCCAGTTAACCCAGTGATCCCAGAGATCCCAGCGATCCCAGTTCCCCCAGTGCTCGTACTGGTGGAGGGTGGGGTCGGACTGGTCGTCGCTGGTCTCGTTGTCACTGACGAGGCTGTTGAGCCGCGAGGCCCTCGGACACTGCTCCTGCCGGGAAGGACCTCCAGGAACTCCAGGAGCTCCAACCCCTCCAGATCCTCCTCAGCTCTCCCCATCACCCTCTTCCCAGGAGGAACCTCCAGCAATTCCAGGAGCTCCAGCCCCTCCAGATCCTCCTCATCTCTTCCCATCACCCTCTTCCCAGGAGGAACCTCCAGCAATTCCAGGAGCTCCAACCCCTCCAGATCCTCCTCAGCTCTTCCCATCACCCTCTTCCCAGGAGGAACCTCCAGCAATTCCAGGAGCTCCAACCCCTCCAGATCCTCCTCAGCTCTTCCCATCACCCTCTTCCCAGGAGGAACCTCCAGCAATTCCAGGAGCTCCAACCCTTCCAGATCCTCCTCATCCCTTCCCATCACCCTCTTCCCAGGAGGAACCTCCAGCAATTCCAGGAGCTCCAACCCCTCCAGATTCTCCTCATCCCTCCCCATCACCCTCTTCCCAGGAGGAACCTCCAGCAATTCCAGGAGCTCCGGGGCCTCTCCTGGTTCTCCAGCCCCTCCAGATCCTCCTCATCTCTTTCCATCACCCTCTTCCCAGGAGGAACCTCCAGCAATTCCAGGAGCTCCGGGGCCTCTCCTGGTTCTCCAGCCCCTCCAGATCCTCCTCATCTCTTTCCATCACCCTCTTCCCAGGAGGAACCTCCAGCAATTCCAGGAGCTCCGGGGCCTCTCCTGCAGCTCCAACCCCTCCAGATCCTCCTCAGCTCTTCCCATCACCCTCTTCCCAGAAGGAACCTCCAGCAATTCCAGGAGCTCTGGGGCCTCTCCTGGTTCTCCAGCCCCTCCAGATCCTCCTCATCTCTTCCCATCACCCTCTTCCCAGGAGGAACCTCCAACAATTCCAGGAGCTCCAACCCCTCCAGATTCTCCTCATCCCTCCCCATCACCCTCTTCCCAGGAGGAACCTCCAGCAATTCCAGGAGCTCCGGGGCCTCTCCTGGTTCTCCAGCCCCTCCAGATCCTCCTCATCTCTTTCCATCACCCTCTTCCCAGGAGGAACCTCCAGCAATTCCAGGAGCTCCGGGGCCTCTCCTGCAGCTCCAACCCCTCCAGATCCTCCTCAGCTCTTCCCATCACCCTCTTCCCAGAAGGAACCTCCAGCAATTCCAGGAGCTCTGGGGCCTCTCCTGGTTCTCCAGCCCCTCCAGATCCTCCTCATCTCTTCCCATCACCCTCTTCCCAGGAGGAACCTCCAACAATTCCAGGAGCTCCAACCCCTCCAGATTCTCCTCATCCCTCCCCATCACCCTCTTCCCAGGAGGAACCTCCAGCAATTCCAGGAGCTCCGGGGCCTCTCCTGGTTCTCCAGCCCCTCCAGATCCTCCTCATCTCTTTCCATCACCCTCTTCCCAGGAGGAACCTCCAGCAATTCCAGGAGCTCCGGGGCCTCTCCTGGTTCTCCAGCCCCTCCAGATCCTCCTCATCTCTTTCCATCACCCTCTTCCCAGGAGGAACCTCCAGCAATTCCAGGAGCTCTGGGGCCTCTCCTGGAACTCCAACCCCTCCAGATCCTCCTCAGCTCTCCCCATCACCCTCTTCCCAGGAGGAACCTCCAGCAATTCCAGGAGCTCCGGGGCCTCTCCCGGAGCTCCAACCCCTCCAGATCCTCCTCATCCCTTCCCATCACCCTCTTCCCAGGAGGAACCTCTAGCAATTCCAGGAGCTCCGGGGCCTCTCCTGGTTCTCCAGCCCCTCCAGATCCTCCTCAGCTCTCCCGATCACCCTCTTCCCAGGAGAACAGGGAGAACCTCCAGGAGCTCCGGGGTCTGGTGATGGTTCCAGTCCCCAGAGGAACCATCAAATCATGGAATCATGGAGAGGTTTGAGTTGGAAGGGACCTGGAAGCCCCTCCAGTTCTTTCCCCTGGGTCGTAGCCTCAATGTAGCCTTCAGAGAAGCCACCTGGTGGGTTCCTGGAGGGTCAGGGACCCTCCTCCAGCTCCTCCAACCCTCCCTGAAATCTCCAAAGCTTCTCCCTTGGGGAATCTCCACCCCGTCTCTCGGAAACCCCCGTAGTGGGACCCACCTCGTCCAGCATCTCCTCCCCGGCTACGTCCTCCTGCTGGGCCGAGTCCTCGTAGTCGGAATCATCTGGAAAACCCAGAGAGAAGACGTCGGGAAGGGTCTTGGAGAGGTCTCACCACCCAATCCATGAGAAGATGGGGACCTGGAACCACCGAGACCCAACAAGAAGGACCCAGAAGATCTTCCCGCAAGTTTTGGAGTCGGTGAGATAATTTGGAGCTTGGAAAAAGGGGTTGGAGAAGAAGAAAGTCCTGCTGGAGGCAATTCCAGAGCCTCCTGGGAAAGGAGTTGGAGCCACCAGGCCTGGAGATCCAGGGGAATCCCAGGAGGACTTCCCGCCCCTTCAATCCTGATGAGGGAGGAGCTCAGGAGCTGAAGAACCTGAAGAACCAGATGAGGAACCGGATCCTCCTCCCCCATGACCCACAGAAGGTTGAACCAAGAGAGGAGACAGGGAGAGAACATCTCCAAGAGCTTCTTCCAGACCCTACAGAGAAGCTGGAGGAGCCTCCTCCTCAAATCCTGGAACAGGAGATGGGGACAAGGAGATGGAGATGGGGACGAGGAGATGGAGATGGGGACGAGGAGATGGAGATGGGGACGAGGAGATGGAGATGGGGACGAGGAGATGGAGATGATGATGAAGAGCAGGAGATGATGATGAGGAGCAGGAGATGATGATGAGGAGCAGGAGATGGGGACGAGGCCTCCTACTCACCAAACTCCGGCTTGACCTTCTCTGGTGGCTTCCTGAGAGCATCGGGGGACGCTGGGGACCCTCTTGCAGGGACCAGAACCTCCTCGGTGGCCCTGGAGCTGCAAGAGAGGGGAGGAATCCCCGTCAGGTCTTGAGGAGCCTTCCCACCCCCCAAAGCTTCTCCAGGGTCGAGGAGGAACCTCTGGATCCTTCCCAGACCCTAAATCTTGGCCAAAAGCATCAAACTGGTGGCCAAAAGCATCAAATTGTGGCCACGAGCATCAAATTGGTGGCCAAACCCATCAAATCGGTGGCCAAAACCATCAAATTTGTGGCCAAAACCATCAAATTATTGGTCACAAGCATCAAATCGGTGGCCACGAGCATCAAATTGGTGGCCATGAGTATCAAATCAGTGGCCACGAGCATCAAATCGGTGGCCATGAGCATCAAATTGTGGCTATTAGCATCAAATTAGTGGCCACAAGCATCAAATTGTGGCCGTTGGCATCAAATTGGTGGCCACGAGCATCAAATTAGTGGCCACAAGCATCAAATTGTGGCCATTGGCATCAAATTGGTGGCCACAAGCATCAAATTGGTGGCCGCAAGCATCAAATTGGTGGCCACGAGCATCACATTGGTGGCCATGAGCATCAAATTGTGGCCATTAGCATCAAATCAGTGGCCACAAGCATCAAATCGGTGGCCACAAGCATCAAATCGGTGGCCAAAATCATGAAATTGGTGGTCACGAGCATCAAATCGTGGCCGTTGGCATCAAATAGGTGGCCACAAGCATCAAATTGGTGGCCAAAACCATCAAATTATTGGTCACAAGCATCAAATCGGTGGCCACGAGCATCAAATTGGTGGCCACGAGCATCAAATCGGTGGCCACGAGCATGAAATTGTGGCTATTAGCATCAAATCAGTGGCCACAAGCATCAAATTGTGGCCGTTGGCATCAAATTAGTGGCCACAAGCATCAAATCGGTGGCCACGAGCATCAAATTAGTGGCCACAAGCATCAAATTAGTGGCCACGAGCATCAAATCAGTGGCCACGAGCATCAAATTGGTGGCCACGAGCATCACATTGGTGGCCATGAGCATCAAATTGTGGCTATTAGCATCAAATCAGTGGCCACAAGCATCAAATCAGTGGTCAAAATCATGAAATTGGTGGCCACAAGCATCAAATTGTGGCCGTTGGCATCAAATAGGTGGCCACAAGCATCAAATCAGTGGCCAAAACCATCAAATTATTGGTCACAAGCATCAAATCAGTGGCCACACCCCCATGAGGACCTGGTGTCCCCCCAGATCTCCTCCCCCACCCCCATTTCCTCACCTGCCGCGGGTCGGGGCCCTGGGGGGCACCGGGGGGACCTTGGCTACCACCTGGTGCCTCTTGGCCGGCAGCGGAGGCCTCGTCCTGCTCTCCGGCTTCTCAACACGAGGTGGCACCTCAAGGGGTCCAGGTGGCACCTCAAGGGGTTCTGGTGGCATCTCAAGGGGTCCAGGTGGCATCTGAAGGGCTCCAGGTGGCATCTCAAGGGGTCCAGGTGGCATCTCAAGGGCTCCAGGTGGCATCTCAAGGGGTCTAGGTGGCACCTCAAGGGCTCCAGGTGGCATCTCAAGGGGTCTAGGTGGCACCTCAAGGGCTCCAGGTGGCATCTCGAAGGGTCCAGGTGGCATCTCAAGGGATCGAGGTGGCATCTCAAAGGGTCCAGGTGGCACCTCAAGGGGTCCAGGTGGCACCTCAAGGGTTCTAGATGGTGGCACCTCAAGAGCTTCAGGTGGTGGCACCTCAAGGGGTCCAGGTGGTGGCATCTCGAAGGGTCCAGGTGGCATCTCAAGGGATCGAGGTGGCATCTCAAAGGGTCCAGGTGGCACCTCAAGAGCTCCAGGTGGCACCTCAAGGGCTCCAGGGGTTGTCCCCGAGGTGTTTGGAGACGAGGAGAACCTGACCGGGGGTCTCCAGCCCAGGCGGGGGGGGACGGGTGGGGGGACAGGGGTGGTGGGGAGGTCCTGGTCCATCTCCAGGGCCCCCGGGGGAAGCTCCGAGGGCTCCCGGGGTGAGGTGGAACCCCGGAAAACGTGACGCTTGAGGGGGACGGGTCTGCGAGGAGGAGGAGGAGGCCGAGGAGAAGGTTTGGGGGTCTCCGTGGTGGCTTCCGAGAAGGCTTTTTGGAGGCCCAGGAGGATGCGGCGACGGTGGCCGGGCAGGAGGACCCCGAGGTGGGTCAGGGCCTCGTCTGTGAGGACCCGACAGTCCCACAGCGACCAGAGCTGGTGCTCCTGGAAGGTCTCCACGTACTGGTCCAGGTGGAGGGCGGCGAGCCACGAGGCCACCGGCAACGAGTCCGAGTCCTCCATGGAGGCACCCGAGGAGGTTCAGAGCATCTCCTGGAGCCGGGGAGGGTCAGGACGGCATCGGGAGCTGGAGATGGAGAGGAACAGGGTGAGGAGCAGCCCGGGACCTCGGGTGGAGAGCAGGAGCCGTGATCCATGGAATGGGTTGGGTTGGAAGGGACCTCGAAGATCATGGAATCATGGAATGGGTTGGGTTGAAGGGACCTCGAAGATCTTGGACTCATGGAATGGGTTGGAAGGGACCTCAAAGGTCATGGAATCATGGAATGGGTTGGGTTGGAAGGGACCTCAAAGACCATAAAGGAGCTCGAAGATCTTGGACACATGGAATGGGTTGAAAAGGACCTTAAAGGTCATGGAATCAGGGAATGGGTTGGGTTGGAGGGACCTCAAAGATCATGGAATCATGGAATGGGTTGGGTTGTAAGGGACCTCAAAGACCAAGGAATCAAGGAACGGGTTGGAAGGGACCTCCAAGCCCCTCCAGATCCCCTCAGAGCCCCCTCCGCTGGGGTTCAGGGACGGACACGAGGTGGTGGGACCCCCTGGGGGTGGTGGAGCCCCCATCCCACCTCCCAGCTCCACATTCCGAGCCCCGAGCGGGAGGAAGAGGAGCTGGAGACCAACCCCGGTGACCTTCAAGCTGCTTTCGGAGGTCACTGGAGGCATTTTTAGCTCCGGTGAGAGGAGCCGGGAGGCTTCCGGGAGCCGTAAATAACTCGGGTCACGAGGTCCACTCGTCAGAGTCACCGTCGCGGTGACTCAGGAAGCTCCGAGCCCTCCGGACGTGGTTGTGGTTTCAGCAGCTCCAGCAGCTTCTGCTCCGAGAGAGCAACGAGAAGGATTGAGGCTCATCTGAGTCTCGGCCGAGCCGGGAGGAGCCGACGGGGCCTCCAAGGAAGGGTTGAGGGGGGTCAGGGGGTAGGGAGGGACCTCAGAGGTCATGGAGGCATGGGATGGGGTGGGATGGGACCTCGAAGGTCATGGAATCATGGGATGGGTTGGAAGGGACCTTAAAGGTCATGGAATCAAAGCAACATGGAATGGGTTGGAAGGGACCTCAAAGACCATGGAATCAGGGAATGGGTTGGGGTGGAAGGGACCTCAAAGATCATGGAATCATGGGATGGGGTGGGATGGAACCTCAAAGACCATGGAATCATGGAATGGGTTGGGGTGGAAGGGACCTCAAAGGTCATGGAATCATGGAATGGGTTGGAAGGAACCTTAAAGATCATGGAATCATGGAATGGGGTGGGGTGGAACCTCAAAGGTCATGGAATCAGGGAATGGGTTGAGTTGGAAGGTTCCTCCAAGCCCATCCAGCTCCATGGAGACACCTCCTATTGGATCAGGAGCTCCAAGCTCCATCCCACGTGGCCTCCAGCCCCTCCAGGGATGGAGCATCCACCTCTTCTCTGGGCACCACAACCTCGAGGGGTCTCGAGGTGGAGGCTCCTCCCGTCTCCGTCAACCCAGCCCCATCCAGGACTAAAAATCCCGCGGTGGTGGCTCCGGGTGACCTCAGGGTCACAAGATTCGTGTCCCCACGTGTCCCTGTTCCCAGGAGGAACCTCCGGGCACCAAACCTGGGGTGGGGTGGGTCCATCTCCAGCCCCCAGGAGTTCATGGGGGAGAAGGTGGAGGGTCAGGAGGACCTCAAGGAGGTTTGAGAGGAGGAGGCGAGGCCACCACGGAGATCAGGGATGGAGACAGGGATGGAGACAGGGATGGAGATCAGGGATGGAGATCAGGGATGGAGATCAGGGATGGGGACAGGGATGGAGATCAGGGATGGAGATCAGGGATGGAGACAGGGATGGAGACAGGGATGGAGATCAGGGATGGAGACAGGGATGGAGACAGGGATGGGGATCAGGGATGGAGACAGGGATGGAGACAGGGATGGAGACAGGGATGGAGACCAGGGATGGAGACAGGGATGGAGATCAGGGATGGAGATCAGGGATGGAGACAGGGATGGAGACAGGGATGGAGACAGGGATGGAGATCAGGGATGGAGACAGGGATGGAGACAGGGATGGAGACAGGGATGGAGATCAGGGATGGAGACAGGGATGGAGACAGGGATGGAGACCAGGGATGGAGACAGGGATGGAGATCAGGGATGGAGATCAGGGATGGAGACAGGGATGGAGACAGGGATGGAGACAGGGATGGAGACAGGGATGGAGACCAGGGATGGAGATCAGGGATGGAGACAGGGATGGAGACAGGGATGGAGATCAGGGATGGAGACAGGGATGGAGACAGGGATGGAGACAGGGATGGAGACAGGGATGGAGACAGGGATGGAGATCAGGGATGGAGATCAGGGATGGAGACAGGGATGGAGACAGGGATGGAGACAGGGATGGAGACAGGGATGGAGACCAGGGATGGAGACAGGGATGGAGACAGGGATGGAGACCAGGGATGGAGACAGGGATGGAGATCAGGGATGGAGATCAGGGATGGAGACAGGGATGGAGACAGGGATGGAGACAGGGATGGAGACAGGGATGGAGACCAGGGATGGAGATCAGGGATGGAGACAGGGATGGAGACAGGGATGGAGATCAGGGATGGAGACAGGGATGGAGACAGGGATGGAGACAGGGATGGAGACAGGGATGGAGACCAGGGATGGAGACAGGGATGGAGATCAGGGTTGGAGACAGGGATGGAGACAGGGATGGAGACCAGGGATGGAGACAGGGATGGAGATCAGGGATGGAGATCAGGGATGGAGACAGGGATGGAGACAGGGATGGAGACAGGGATGGAGACAGGGATGGGGATCAGGGATGGAGACAGGGATGGAGACCAGGGATGGAGACAAGGATGGAGATCAGGGATGGAGACCAGGGATGGAGACAGGGATGGAGACCAGGGATGGAGACAGGGATGGAGACAGGGATGGAGACAGGGATGGAGACAGGGATGGAGACCAGGGATGGAGACCAGGGATGGAGACAGGGATGGAGACAGGGATGGAGACAGGGATGGAGACAGGGATGGAGATCAGGGATGGAGATCAGGGATGGAGATCAGGGGTGGAGACCAGGGATGGAGATCAGGGATGGAGACAGGGATGGAGACCAGGGATGGAGACAGGGATGGAGAAGGGGATGGAGATCAGAGTTGGAGACCAGGGATGGGGACCAGGGCTGGAGAAGAGCGATGGAGACCACGGAGCAGATGACAACCAGGCCTGGGAAGCGCTGATGGGGCCAAAGCTTCCTCCATCTCCCCTCTGGAAGCTCCAAATGGTTCCTCTCACCCCATCCCTGCTCTCCTGATCCAGCAGAAGCTTCCCTGGAGCCCCTTTCCCTGCTGGAAGCTGCTCCAAGGTCTCCCTGGAGCCTTCTCTTCTCCAGGATGGACACCCCCAACTCTCCAGCCTGGCCTCCAGGAGGTTCTCCAGCCCTCCCATCATCTCCGGGGCCTCCTCCGGCCTCGCTCCAGCAGCTCCGTGTCCTCCCTGTGCCGAGGGCTCCAGAGCTGGACACAGGATCCAGGTTTGGTCCCACCAGAGCGGAGCAGAGGGGACAATCACTCACCCCTCTGATCTCCTCCTCCTCCTCGGGCTCCCCCGGCGCGTTCCTGGCCGGGATTAGGTGACTCCACGAGGAGGTTTCGTAAGAGGCTTAGAAGTTGCGTCACGAGGGGCCAGGACTGGGGGGGGACACCAGGAGCAGGGGGGGGATTGTCCTCCTGGGGAGGCCACAGCTCGAGTCCTGGGGTCAGTTCTGGGTCCTTCGGGTCAAGAAGAACCTTGAGGGGCTGGAAAACGTCTGGAGAAGGGAACGGGGCTGGGAAGGGGCTGGAGAACAAGGTTGTGGGAGCAGCTGAGGGGCCTTCAGGGCAAGAAGAACCTTGAGGAGCTGGAGAAGGAGGTTGTGGGAGCAGCTGAGGGGCCTTCAGGGCAAGAAGAACCTTGAGGGCCTGGAGGAGGAGGTTGTGGGAGCAGCTGAGGGGCCTTCAGGGCAAGAAGAACCTTGAGGAGCTGGAGAAGGAGGTTGTGGGAGCAGCTGAGGGGCCTTCAGGGCAAGAAGAACCTTGAGGAGCTGGAGAAGGAGGGTGTGGGAGCAGCTGAGGGGCCTTCAGGGCAAGAAGAACCTTGAGGAGCTGGGAAGGGGCTGGAGAAGGAGGTTATGGGAGCAGCTGAGGGACCTTCAGGGCAAGAAGAACCTTGAGGAGCTGCAGAACATCCAGAAGCTGGAGAAGGAGCTGGAGAATGAGGGTTGTGGGAGCAGCTGAGGGACCTGGGGTCCATTCTGGGTCCCTCAGGTCAAGAAGAACCTTGAGGAGCTGGAGAACGAGGGTTGTGGGAGCAGCTGAGGGACCTGGGGTGGCGTCTCTATCCCTGGAGGGTTCAAAGAACGTGTGGGTGGCTGTGGGGCTTCAGGACATGGTCTAGGATTGTCCTGATGGTTGGATTGGAAGATCTTGGAGGTCTTCTCCAGCCTTAATGATTCCATGAGGCCACCAGGGCCACCAAGCACATCAGGGTGAGACCCACCAGCCCCATCCAAGGATTGTGTTCTCCTTGATCTTCTCATGATGGGGATGGAGGAGCTGCAGGTGACCAGGGATGGAGGAGCTGGAGGAGATGGAGGAGATGGAGGTGACCAGAGATGGAGAAGCTGGAGGAGCTGGAGGAGACCAGGGATGGAGGGGATGGAGAAGCTGGAGGAGACCAGGGATGGAGGAGACCAGGGATGGAGGAGCTGGAGGGGATGGAGGAGCTGGAGGAGATGGAGGAGCTGGAGGAGACCAGGGATGGAGGAGCTGGAGGGGATGGAGGAGCTGGAGGAGATGGAGGAGCTGGAGGAGACCAGGGATGGAGGAGCTGGAGGGGATGGAGGAGCTGGAGGAGACCAGGGATGGAGGAGCTGGAGGAGACCAGGGATGGAGGAGCTGGAGGGGATGGAGGAGCTGGAGGAGACCAGGGATGGAGGAGCTGGAGGGGATGGAGGAGCTGGAGGAGACCAGGGATGGAGGAGCTGGAGGAGATGGAGGAGCTGGAGGAGACCAGGGATGGAGGAGCTGGAGGAGCTGGAGGAGCTGGAGGTGACCAGGGATGGAGGAGCTGGAGGAGCTGGAGGAGCTGGAGGAGACCAGGGATGGAGGAGCTGGAGGAGCTGGAGGAGCTGGAGGAGACCAGGGATGGAGGAGCTGGAGGAGCTGGAGGAGCTGGAGGAGACCAGGGATGGAGGAGCTGGAGGAGCTGGAGGAGCTGGAGGAGACCAGGGATGGAGGAGCTGGAGGAGCTGGAGGAGCTGGAGGAGCTGGAGGTGACCAGCCTGGTGGCCACCAGCAGAAGATCAGTAGCCCAGGAGCCCATCAAGCCTCCCAGGAGCCCATCAGGCACCCAGCACCTGTGGCCACCTCAAGGCTCTTTCCTCCCGAGCTGGTGGCCACCAGCAGCAGGTCAGTAGCCCAGGAGCCCGTGGCCACCTCAGGCTCTTTCCTTCCAGCCTGGTGGCCACTGGCACCTTCTCGCAGCTCCGTGTGGCCACCACGAAGCCCCGGGGCGGGGGTGGGGGGGTGGACAACGGAACCGGGGCAACCGCAGTGGCCACCAGAGGAAGCCAGGGGCCACCAGGCCCGGATGAGGCGCCCGGTGGGGGAGGAAGAGGGCTGGTGGCCACCAAAAATGGAGAGAGGACCAGCAAATGGGGGGGGGGGGGGGGAGCTGGGGCCACCAGGAGCTGAGCTGTGGCTACCAGAATCCAATTTGTGGCCAGCAGAGTAGAAACAGGGAGCGATCGGGTGGTGGCCACATCTCCACCAGCTTGGATCCTGTGAGGAGAAACGGGGTTGGTGGCCCCGGAGGACCTTGAGGAGACCAAGGATTGAAGGATGAGGAGTTGTGGCTACCAGGACCCGAGTTGTGGCCACCAGAGCGGAAACAGGGAGAGGTTGGGTGGTGGCCACATCTCCACCACCTTGGATCCCAGGAGGAGAAACGGGGTTGGTGGCCCTGGAGAACCTTAAGGAGACCAAGGATTGAAGGATGGGGAGTTGTGGCTACCAGGAGCTCATTTGCGGCCACCAGATGGGAAAGGGAAAGAAGTTAAGTGGCTCTTGGGTGGTGGCCACATCTCCACCAGCTTGGATTCTGTGAGGAGAAACGGGGTTGGTGGCCCCGGAGGACCTTGAGGAGACCAAGGATTGAAGGATGAGGAGTTGTGGCTACCAGGAGCTGAGTTGTGGCCACCAGAGCGGAAACAGGGAGAGGTTGGGTGGTGGCCACATCTCCACCAGCTTGGATCCTGTGAGGAGAAACGGGGTTGGTGGCCCCGGAGAACCTTGAGGAGACCAAGGATTGAAGGATGGGGAGTTGTGGCTACCAGAAGCTCATTTGTGGCCACCAGATGGGAAAGGGAAAGAAGTTAAGTGGCTCTTGGGTGGTGGCCACATCTCCACCAGCTTGGATCCCAGGAGGAGAAACGGGGTTGGTGGCCCCGGAGAACCTTGAGGAGACCAAGGATTGAAGGATGAGGAGTTGTGGCTACCAGGAGCTCATTTGCGGCCACCAGATTGGAAACGGGGAGTGTCTGGATGTCTCCCGGGCCAGGAACCTCCCATCCCACGTCCCCACCAGCCCCGGGCCCCGACTCACCCCGAGAATCGGAAACGTCTCGTCCGACGTCCAAACGGACCCAAAATTCCGAGAAACGGCCCCGAAATTCCGAGAAACGACCCCAAAATCCTCAGAAACGACCCCGAAAAGCTCCGAGGGAGGAGGAAACGAAGCTTCTCGAGATCCTCCTCCAGCCGGGAAGGTCGAAGAACTCAAAGTCCCTTTCAGTTTTTCTTTTAGTTTGTGGTTTTTTTGGTTTTTTTTTTTTTCAGCCGAGCAGGAAACGCGAAAATTTAAAAAAAAAAAAAATCACGGAAACCAGGAAGAGGGTTGAAAATTTTTGCTGAGTCAGCAGAATTGGGGGGGGGGGGGGGGGGGGGGGGGGGCGGGGCCGGAGAGGAGGATCCGACCCCCACGGGGAAAGAGAGAAATTAGCAGGATTAATAATTAAAGAGCGCGATTGATAATTAAATGTGTTGATAATTGGCACTAATATCGCAATTAATAGGAAAAATATTAATTTAATTAATAGGAAAAATCACGATTAATAACTAAATATGTCAATAAGTGGCACTAAGATCGTGATTAATAGACAAAATATTGATATTAATAATAAAATATCGTGATTAATAATTAAATATGTCAATAAATGACCCCAATATTGGGATTAATAGAAAAAATATTGATGTTAATAACAAAATATCGTGATTAATAATTAAATGTGTCAATAAATGACCCCAATATTGGGATTAATAGACAAAATATTGATATTAATAACGAAATATTGCAATTAATAATGAAATATGTCAATAAATGACCCCAATATTGGGATTAATAGACAAAATATTGATATTAATAACAAAATATCGTGATTAATAATTAAATATGTCAATAAGTGGCACTAAGATCGTGATTAATAGACAAAATATTGATATTAATAATAAAATATCGTGATTAATAATTAAATGTGTCAATAAATGACCTCAATATTGGGATTAATAGAAAAAATATTGATGTTAATAGCAAAATATCGTGATTAATAATTAAATATGTCTATAAATGGCACTAATATCGTGATTAATAGAAAAATATTGATATTAATAACAAAATATCGCGATTAATAATTAAATGTGTCAATAAATGACCCCAATATTGGGATTAATAGAAAAAATATTGATATTAATAACGAAATATCGCGATTAATAATTAAGTTTGTCTAGAAATGGCACTAATATCGCGATAAATAGACAAAATGTTGATGTTAATAACAAAATATTGATATTAATAATGAAATATCGCGATTAATAATGAAATATGTCAATAAATGACCTCAATATTGGGATTAATAGACAAAATACTGATATTAATAATAAAATATCGTGATTAATAATTAAATATGTCAATAAATGACCCCAATATTGGGATTAATAGAAAATATATTGATGTTAATAACAAAATATCGTGATTAATAATTAAATATGTCTATAAATGGCACTAATATAGTGATTAATAGAAAAATATTGATGTTAATAACAAAATATTGATATTAATAATGAAATATCGTGACTAATAATGAAATATGTCACTAAATGACCTCAATATTGGGTTTAATAGAAAAAATATTGATGTTAATAACAAAATATCGCGATTAATAATTAAATGTGTCAATAAATGACCCCAATATTGGGATTAATAGAAAAAATATTGATATCAATAACAAAATATGGCGATTAATAATGAAATATGTCTAGAAATGGCACTAAGATCGTGATAAATAGACCAAATATCGCTATTAATAGTCAAATATCTCTATTAATAATTAAATATCTCTGTAAATGACCCCAATATCGTGATGAATAGACCAAATATCTCTTTTAATAACCAAAAATCGCTATTAATCACCCCCAAATCGCTATTAATAACCAAAACCTTGCTATTAATCACCCAAATATCGCTATTAATAACCAAAAATGGCTATTAATCACTCAAATAACACTACTAATAACTAAAAATCGCGATTAATCACTCAAATAACGCTACTAATAACCAAAAATTGCTATGAATCACTCAAATATCGCTATTAATAACCAAAAATCGATATTAATCAGCCCAAAATCGCTATAAATAACCAAAAATCACTATTAATCACCCCCAAATCGCTAATAACAACGACAAATCGCTATTAATAACCCAAATATGTCTATTAATAACCAAAAATCGCTAATAATCATGCAAAAATCGCTATTAGTAACGAAAAATTGCTATTAATAACCCAAATATCGCTATTCATAAACGAAAATCGCTATTAATCACTCAAATATGGCTATTAATAACCAAAAATCGCTATTTATCATGCAAAAATCGCTATTAATAACCAAAAATCGCTATTTATCACCCAAATATCACTATTGGTAACGAAAAATCGCTATTAATAACCCAAAAATCGCTACTAATAACCAAAAATCGCTATTAATCACTCAAATATCCCTATTAGTAACCAAAAATCGTTCTTAATCACCCAAATATCGCTATTAATAACGAAAAATCGCTCTTAATCACCCCAAAATCGCTATTAATAACCAAAAATCGCTATTAATCACACAAATATCACTATTAATCACTCAGATATCGATATTAATAACCAAAAATCGCTATTAATCAACCCAAAATCGCTATAAATAACCAAAAAACACTATTAATCACCCCCAAATCGCTATTAATAACGACAAATCCCTATTAATAACCCAAATATGGCTATTAATAACCAAAAATCACTCTTAATCACCCCAAAATCGCTATTATTAAGCGAAAATCGCTATTAATCACTCAAATATCACTACTAGGAACCAAAACTCGCTATTAATCACTCAAATATCGCTATTAATAACCAAAAATCGATATTAATCACGCCAAAATCACTATAAATAAGCAAATATCACTATTAATCACCCCAAAATCGCTATTAATAATGAGAAATCGCTATTAATCACTCAAATATCGATATTAATAACCGAAAAATTGCTATTAACCACGCAAAAATCGCTATTAATATCCCAAAATCGCTATTAATAACCCAAATATCGCTATTAATCACTCAAATATGGATATTAATCACCAAAAATCGCTATTGATCACCCAAAAATCGCTATTAATCACTCAAATATCGCTATTAATCACTCAAAAATCGATATTGATCACCCCAAAATCGCTATTAATAACCCAAATATGGCTATTAATAACCAAAAATCGCTATTAATCACTCAAATATCACTCAGGATCCTGGCGACACCATCGGCACGAGTCCCGCTTCCAGGGATCCCGTGGAAGAGGAAGAGGAGGAGGAAGAGGAGACGGAGGAGGAAGAGGAGACGGAGGAGGAAGAGGAGGAGGAGGAGAAGGAGGAAGAGGATGAGGTGGAAGAGGAGGAGGAACAGGAGGAGGAGGAAGAGGATGAGGAAGAGGAAGATGAGGAGGAGGAGAAGGAGGAGGAGGAGGAAGAGGAGGAGGAGGGGGAGGAAGAGGAGGAGGAGGAAGAGGATGAGGAAGAGGAAGATGAGGAGGAGAAGGAGGAGGAGGAGGAGAAGGAGGAAGATGAGAACAAGGAGAAGGAGGAAGAGGATGAGGTGGAAGAGGAAGATGAGGATGACGATGAGGAGGAGGAGAAGGAGGAGGAAGAGGAGGAAGATCAGGAGGAGGAGGAGGAAGAGGAGGAGGAGGAGGAGGAGGAAGAGGAAGAGGAGGAAGATGAGGACAAGGAGGAGGAGGAGGAGGAAGAGGAAGATGAGGAAGAGGAGGAGGAGGAAGATGAGGACAAGGAGGAGAAGGAGAAGGAAGAGGAGGAAGAGGAGGAGGAGGAGGAGAAAGAGGAGGAAGAGGAGGACGAGGAGGAAGATGAAGACGAGGAGGAAGATGACGAAGAGGAGGAAGAGGAGGAGGAAGAGGAGGAGGAGGAAGAGGAGGAGGAGGAAGAGGAGGAGGAAGCTGGGCTGCTCGGGGCTGGAATCTTGGCCTCGGTCCCGGGAATTTTGGCTCGAGGCCCCGAGGGAGCCGGTTGGACGGGAACTGGGGCAGCGACGGGGGGGGACACGGAGGGATTGACCCCCGCGGGACCAGTTCAGACTGGGACGGAGCTGGGATGGACTGGGACGGAGCTGGGTTATACTGGGACGGAGCTGGGTTATACTGGGACTGAGCTGGGATGGACTGGGACTGAGCTGGGTTATACTGGGACGGAGCTGGGTTATACTGGGACGGAGCTGGGTTATACTGGGACTGAGCTGGGATGGACTGGGACTGAGCTGGGTTATACTGGGACGGAGCTGGGTTATACTGGGACTGAGCTGGGTTATACTGGGACTGAGCTGGGATATACTGGGACGGAGCTGGGATATACTGGGACTGAGCTGGGATGGACTGGGACTGAGCTGGGTTATACTGGGACTGAGCTGGGATATACTGGGACTGAGCTGGGATATACTGGGACGGAGCTGGGATATACTGGGACTGAGCTGGGATGGACTGGGACGGAGCTGGGTTATACTGGGACTGAGCTGGGTTATACTGGGACGGAGCTGGGTTATACTGGGACGGAGCTGGGATGGACTGGGACTGAGCTGGGTTATACTGGGACGGAGCTGGGTTATACTGGGACGGAGCTGGGATATACTGGGACGGAGCTGGGTTATACTGGGATTGAGCTGGGTTATACTGGGACTGAGCTGGGATGGACTGGGACGGAGCTGGGTTATACTGGGACGGAGCTGGGATATACTGGGACGGAGCTGGGTTATACTGGGATTGAGCTGGGTTATACTGGGACTGAGCTGGGATATACTGGGACGGAGCTGGGTTATACTGGGACGGAGCTGGGATATACTGGGACGGAGCTGGGTTATACTGGGACTGAGCTGGGATATACTGGGACTGAGCTGGGTTATACTGGGACTGAGCTGGGATATACTGGGACGGAGCTGGGTTATACTGGGACGGAGCTGGGATGGACTGGGACGGAGCTGGGTTATACTGGGACGGAGCTGGGATGGACTGGGACTGAGCTGGGTTATACTGGGACGGAGCTGGGTTATACTGGGACGGAGCTGGGATATACTGGGACGGAGCTGGGTTATACTGGGATTGAGCTGGGTTATACTGGGACTGAGCTGGGTTATACTGGGATTGAGCTGGGTTATACTGGGACTGAGCTGGGATGGACTGGGACGGAGCTGGGTTATACTGGGACGGAGCTGGGATATACTGGGACGGAGCTGGGATGGACTGGGACTGAGCTGGGTTATACTGGGACTGAGCTGGGTTATACTGGGACGGAGCTGGGTTATACTGGGACGGAGCTGGGATGGACTGGGACTGAGCTGGGTTATACTGGGACGGAGCTGGGTTATACTGGGACGGAGCTGGGATATACTGGGACGGAGCTGGGTTATACTGGGACGGAGCTGGGATGGACTGGGACTGAGCTGGGTTATACTGGGACGGAGCTGGGTTATACTGGGACGGAGCTGGGATATACTGGGATTGAGCTGGGTTATACTGGGACGGAGCTGGGTTATACTGGGATTGAGCTGGGTTATACTGGGACGGAGCTGGGTTATACTGGGACGGAGCTGGGTTATACTGGGACTGAGCTGGGATGGACTGGGACGGAGCTGGGTTATACTGGGACTGAGCTGGGTTATACTGGGACGGAGCTGGGTTATACTGGGACGGAGCTGGGATGGACTGGGACGGAGCTGGGTTATACTGGGACGGAGCTGGGTTATACTGGGACGGAGCTGGGATGGACTGGGATTGAACTGGGATGGACTGGGACTGAGCTGGGATGGACTGGGACTGAGCTGGGTTATACTGGGACTGAACTGGGATGGACTGGGATTGAACTGGGATGGACTGGGACTGAGCTGGGATGGACTGGGACTGAGCTGGGTTATACTGGGACGGAGCTGGGTTATACTGGGACGGAGCTGGGTTATACTGGGACTGAGCTGGGATGGACTGGGACGGAGCTGGGTTATACTGGGACTGAGCTGGGTTATACTGGGACGGAGCTGGGATGGACTGGGACTGAGCTGGGTTATACTGGGACTGAGCTGGGTTATACTGGGACGGAGCTGGGTTATACTGGGACTGAGCTGGGTTATACTGGGACTGAGCTGGGATATACTGGGACGGAGCTGGGTTATACTGGGACTGAGCTGGGATGGACTGGGACGGAGCTGGGTTATACTGGGACGGAGCTGGGTTATACTGGGACTGAGCTGGGATATACTGGGACGGAGCTGGGTTATACTGGGATTGAGCTGGGTTATACTGGGACGGAGCTGGGTTATACTGGGACGGAGCTGGGTTATACTGGGACGGAGCTGGGATGGACTGGGACTGAGCTGGGTTATACTGGGACGGAGCTGGGATGGACTGGGACGGAGCTGGGTTATACTGGGACTGAGCTGGGTTATACTGGGACGGAGCTGGGTTATACTGGGACGGAGCTGGGTTATACTGGGACTGAGCTGGGTTATACTGGGACGGAGCTGGGTTATACTGGGACGGAGCTGGGATGGACTGGGACGGAGCTGGGTTATACTGGGACTGAGCTGGGTTATACTGGGACTGAGCTGGGATATACTGGGACTGAGCTGGGTTATACTGGGACGGAGCTGGGTTATACTGGGACGGAGCTGGGTTATACTGGGACTGAGCTGGGATATACTGGGACGGAGCTGGGTTATACTGGGACTGAGCTGGGATGGACTGGGACGGAGCTGGGTTATACTGGGACGGAGCTGGGATGGACTGGGACTGAGCTGGGTTATACTGGGACGGAGCTGGGTTATACTGGGACGGAGCTGGGATATACTGGGACGGAGCTGGGTTATACTGGGATTGAGCTGGGTTATACTGGGACTGAGCTGGGATGGACTGGGACGGAGCTGGGTTATACTGGGACGGAGCTGGGATATACTGGGACGGAGCTGGGTTATACTGGGACTGAGCTGGGATATACTGGGACGGAGCTGGGTTATACTGGGACTGAGCTGGGATATACTGGGACGGAGCTGGGTTATACTGGGACGGAGCTGGGATGGACTGGGACGGAGCTGGGTTATACTGGGACGGAGCTGGGTTATACTGGGACGGAGCTGGGTTATACTGGGACGGAGCTGGGATGGACTGGGACGGAGCTGGGTTATACTGGGACTGAGCTGGGTTATACTGGGACGGAGCTGGGTTATACTGGGACGGAGCTGGGATGGACTGGGACTGAGCTGGGTTATACTGGGACGGAGCTGGGTTATACTGGGACTGAGCTGGGTTATACTGGGACGGAGCTGGGTTATACTGGGACGGAGCTGGGATATACTGGGACTGAGCTGGGTTATACTGGGACGGAGCTGGGATGGACTGGGACTGAGCTGGGTTATACTGGGACTGAGCTGGGTTATACTGGGACGGAGCTGGGTTATACTGGGACGGAGCTGGGATGGACTGGGACGGAGCTGGGTTATACTGGGACGGAGCTGGGTTATACTGGGACGGAGCTGGGATATACTGGGACGGAGCTGGGTTATACTGGGACGGAGCTGGGATGGACTGGGACTGAGCTGGGTTATACTGGGACGGAGCTGGGTTATACTGGGACGGAGCTGGGATATACTGGGATTGAGCTGGGTTATACTGGGACGGAGCTGGGTTATACTGGGATTGAGCTGGGTTATACTGGGATTGAGCTGGCTTATACTGGGACGGAGCTGGGTTATACTGGGACGGAGCTGGGTTATACTGGGACGGAGCTGGGTTATACTGGGACTGAGCTGGGATGGACTGGGACGGAGCTGGGTTATACTGGGACTGAGCTGGGTTATACTGGGACGGAGCTGGGTTATACTGGGACGGAGCTGGGATGGACTGGGACGGAGCTGGGTTATACTGGGACGGAGCTGGGTTATACTGGGACGGAGCTGGGATGGACTGGGATTGAACTGGGATGGACTGGGACTGAGCTGGGATGGACTGGGACTGAGCTGGGTTATACTGGGACTGAGCTGGGTTATACTGGGACGGAGCTGGGTTATACTGGGACGGAGCTGGGTTATACTGGGACTGAGCTGGGATGGACTGGGACGGAGCTGGGTTATACTGGGACTGAGCTGGGTTATACTGGGACGGAGCTGGGATGGACTGGGACTGAGCTGGGTTATACTGGGACTGAGCTGGGTTATACTGGGACGGAGCTGGGTTATACTGGGACTGAGCTGGGTTATACTGGGACTGAGCTGGGATATACTGGGACTGAGCTGGGTTATACTGGGACTGAGCTGGGATATACTGGGACGGAGCTGGGTTATACTGGGACTGAGCTGGGTTATACTGGGACGGAGCTGGGATGGACTGGGACGGAGCTGGGTTATACTGGGACGGAGCTGGGTTATACTGGGACGGAGCTGGGTTATACTGGGACGGAGCTGGGATGGACTGGGACTGAGCTGGGTTATACTGGGACTGAGCTGGGATGGACTGGGACTGAGCTGGGTTATACTGGGACTGAGCTGGGATATACTGGGACTGAGCTGGGTTATACTGGGACTGAGCTGGGATGGACTGGGACGGAGCTGGGTTATACTGGGACTGAGCTGG
The DNA here is from genome assembly GCF_032191515.1 of Phaenicophaeus curvirostris. Taxonomy (NCBI): domain Eukaryota; kingdom Metazoa; phylum Chordata; class Aves; order Cuculiformes; family Cuculidae; genus Phaenicophaeus; species Phaenicophaeus curvirostris. Next base: position 272,314 of record NW_027206681.1, read on the forward strand.
GTTATACTGGGACTGAGCTGGGTTATACTGGGACTGAGCTGGGATGGACTGGGACGGAGCTGGGTTATACTGGGACGGAGCTGGGTTATACTGGGACGGAGCTGGGATATACTGGGACGGAGCTGGGTTATACTGGGACTGAGCTGGGATATACTGGGACTGAGCTGGGTTATACTGGGACTGAGCTGGGATATACTGGGACGGAGCTGGGTTATACTGGGACGGAGCTGGGTTATACTGGGACTGAGCTGGGTTATACTGGGACTGAGCTGGGATGGACTGGGACGGAGCTGGGTTATACTGGGACGGAGCTGGGATGGACTGGGACTGAGCTGGGTTATACTGGGACGGAGCTGGGTTATACTGGGACGGAGCTGGGATATACTGGGACGGAGCTGGGTTATACTGGGATTGAGCTGGGTTATACTGGGACTGAGCTGGGATGGACTGGGACGGAGCTGGGTTATACTGGGACGGAGCTGGGATATACTGGGACGGAGCTGGGTTATACTGGGACGGAGCTGGGTTATACTGGGACTGAGCTGGGTTATACTGGGACGGAGCTGGGTTATACTGGGACTGAGCTGGGTTATACTGGGACGGAGCTGGGTTATACTGGGACTGAGCTGGGTTATACTGGGATTGAGCTGGGTTATACTGGGACTGAGCTGGGATATACTGGGACGGAGCTGGGATGGACTGGGACGGAGCTGGGTTATACTGGGACTGAGCTGGGTTATACTGGGACGGAGCTGGGATGGACTGGGACTGAGCTGGGTTATACTGGGACGGAGCTGGGTTATACTGGGACTGAGCTGGGTTATACTGGGACTGAGCTGGGATATACTGGGATTGAGCTGGGTTATACTGGGACTGAGCTGGGTTATACTGGGACGGAGCTGGGTTATACTGGGACTGAGCTGGGATGGACTGGGACGGAGCTGGGTTATACTGGGACGGAGCTGGGTTATACTGGGACTGAGCTGGGATGGACTGGGACGGAGCTGGGTTATACTGGGACTGAGCTGGGTTATACTGGGACTGAGCTGGGATGGACTGGGACTGAGCTGGGTTATACTGGGACGGAGCTGGGTTATACTGGGACTGAGCTGGGTTATACTGGGACGGAGCTGGGATGGACTGGGACTGAGCTGGGTTATACTGGGACGGAGCTGGGTTATACTGGGACTGAGCTGGGTTATACTGGGACGGAGCTGGGTTATACTGGGACGGAGCTGGGATGGACTGGGACTGAGCTGGGTTATACTGGGACTGAGCTGGGTTATACTGGGACTGAGCTGGGATGGACTGGGACGGAGCTGGGATGGACTGGGACGGAGCTGGGTTATACTGGGACTGAGCTGGGTTATACTGGGACGGAGCTGGGTTATACTGGGACGGAGCTGGGTTATACTGGGACTGAGCTGGGATGGACTGGGACGGAGCTGGGTTATACTGGGACGGAGCTGGGTTATACTGGGACGGAGCTGGGTTATACTGGGACAGAGCTGGGATGGACTGGGACTGAGCTGGGTTATACTGGGACTGAGCTGGGTTATACTGGGACTGAGCTGGGATATACTGGGACTGAGCTGGGTTATACTGGGACTGAGCTGGGATATACTGGGTCTGAGCTGGGATGGACTGGGACTGAGCTGGGTTATACTGGGACGGAGCTGGGATGGACTGGGACTGAGCTGGGTTATACTGGGACGGAGCTGGGTTATACTGGGACGGAGCTGGGATGGACTGGGACGGAGCTGGGTTATACTGGGACGGAGCTGGGTTATACTGGGACGGAGCTGGGTTATACTGGGATTGAGCTGGGTTGGACTGGGACGGAGCTGGGTTATACTGGGACTGAGCTGGGTTATACTGGGACGGAGCTGGGTTATACTGGGACTGAGCTGGGTTATACTGGGATTGAGCTGGGTTATACTGGGACTGAGCTGGGTTATACTGGGACGGAGCTGGGTTATACTGGGACTGAGCTGGGATGGACTGGGACGGAGCTGGGTTATACTGGGACGGAGCTGGGTTATACTGGGACTGAGCTGGGATGGACTGGGACGGAGCTGGGTTATACTGGGACTGAGCTGGGTTATACTGGGACGGAGCTGGGATGGACTGGGACGGAGCTGGGTTATACTGGGATGGAGCTGGGATGGACTGGGACTGAGCTGGGTTATACTGGGACGGAGCTGGGATGGACTGGGACGGAGCTGGGATGGACTGGGACTGAGCTGGGTTATACTGGGACGGAGCTGGGTTATACTGGGACGGAGCTGGGATGGACTGGGACGGAGCTGGGTTATACTGGGACTGAGCTGGGATGGACTGGGACTGAGCTGGGTTATACTGGGACGGAGCTGGGTTATACTGGGACTGAGCTGGGTTATACTGGGACGGAGCTGGGTTATACTGGGACAGAGCTGGGTTATACTGGGACTGAGCTGGGTTATACTGGGACTGAGCTGGGATATACTGGGACGGAGCTGGGTTATACTGGGACTGAGCTGGGATGGACTGGGACTGAGCTGGGATGGACTGGGACGGAGCTGGGTTATACTGGGACTGAGCTGGGATATACTGGGACGGAGCTGGGTTATACTGGGACTGAGCTGGGATATACTGGGACTGAGCTGGGTTATACTGGGACTGAGCTGGGATGGACTGGGACTGAGCTGGGTTATACTGGGACGGAGCTGGGTTATACTGGGACTGAGCTGGGATGGACTGGGACTGAGCTGGGTTATACTGGGACGGAGCTGGGATGGACTGGGACTGAGCTGGGTTATACTGGGACGGAGCTGGGTTATACTGGGACGGAGCTGGGTTATACTGGGACGGAGCTGGGATGGACTGGGACGGAGCTGGGTTATACTGGGACGGAGCTGGGTTATACTGGGACGGAGCTGGGTTATACTGGGACTGAGCTGGGTTATACTGGTACTGAGCTGGGATATACTGGGACTGAGCTGGGTTATACTGGGATTGAGCTGGGTTGGACTGGGACGGAGCTGGGTTATACTGGGACTGAGCTGGGTTATACTGGGACGGAGCTGGGATGGACTGGGACGGAGCTGGGTTATACTGGGACTGAGCTGGGATATACTGGGACGGAGCTGGGTTATACTGGGACGGAGCTGGGTTATACTGGGACGGAGCTGGGATGGACTGGGACGGAGCTGGGTTATACTGGGACTGAGCTGGGTTATACTGGGACGGAGCTGGGTTATACTGGGACGGAGCTGGGTTATACTGGGACGCAGCTGGGATGGACTGGGACGGAGCTGGGTTATACTGGGACGGAGCTGGGTTATACTGGGACGGAGCTGGGTTATACTGGGACTGAGCTGGGATATACTGGGACGGAGCTGGGTTATACTGGGACGGAGCTGGGTTATACTGGGACGCAGCTGGGATGGACTGGGACGGAGCTGGGTTATACTGGGACGGAGCTGGGTTATACTGGGATTGAGCTGGGTTGGACTGGGACGGAGCTGGGTTATACTGGGACTGAGCTGGGATGGACTGGGACGGAGCTGGGTTATACTGGGACTGAGCTGGGTTATACTGGGACGGAGCTGGGATGGACTGGGACTGAGCTGGGTTATACTGGGACTGAGCTGGGTTATACTGGGACGGAGCTGGGTTATACTGGGACGGAGCTGGGATGGACTGGGACGGAGCTGGGTTATACTGGGACGGAGCTGGGTTATACTGGGACTGAGCTGGGTTATACTGGGACTGAGCTGGGATGGACTGGGACGGAGCTGGGTTATACTGGGACGGAGCTGGGATGGACTGGGACTGAGCTGGGTTATACTGGGACTGAGCTGGGTTATACTGGGACTGAGCTGGGATGGACTGGGACGGAGCTGGGTTATACTGGGACTGAGCTGGGTTATACTGGGACTGAGCTGGGATGGACTGGGACTGAGCTGGGTTATACTGGGACTGAGCTGGGATATACTGGGACTGAGCTGGGTTATACTGGGACTGAGCTGGGATGGACTGGGACGGAGCTGGGTTATACTGGGACTGAGCTGGGTTATACTGGGACTGAGCTGGGATGGACTGGGACTGAGCTGGGTTATACTGGGACGGAGCTGGGTTATACTGGGACGGAGCTGGGATGGACTGGGACTGAGCTGGGTTATACTGGGACGGAGCTGGGTTATACTGGGACGGAGCTGGGTTATACTGGGACTGAGCTGGGATGGACTGGGACGGAGCTGGGTTATACTGGGACGGAGCTGGGTTATACTGGGATTGAGCTGGGTTATACTGGGACTGAGCTGGGATGGACTGGGACGGAGCTGGGTTATACTGGGACTGAGCTGGGTTATACTGGGACTGAGCTGGGATGGACTGGGACGGAGCTGGGTTATACTGGGACGGAGCTGGGTTATACTGGGACTGAGCTGGGTTATACTGGGACGGAGCTGGGATGGACTGGGACGGAGCTGGGTTATACTGGGACTGAGCTGGGTTATACTGGGACGGAGCTGGGTTATACTGGGACGGAGCTGGGTTATACTGGGACTGAGCTGGGATGGACTGGGACGGAGCTGGGTTATACTGGGACTGAGCTGGGTTATACTGGGACGGAGCTGGGTTATACTGGGACTGAGCTGGGTTATACTGGGACGGAGCTGGGATATACTGGGACGGAGCTGGGTTATACTGGGACTGAGCTGGGTTATACTGGGACTGAGCTGGGATATACTGGGACGGAGCTGGGTTATACTGGGACTGAGCTGGGTTATACTGGGACGGAGCTGGGTTATACTGGGACGGAGCTGGGATGGACTGGGACGGAGCTGGGTTATACTGGGACGGAGCTGGGATGGACTGGGACTGAGCTGGGTTATACTGGGACGGAGCTGGGTTATACTGGGACTGAGCTGGGTTATACTGGGACGGAGCTGGGATGGACTGGGACGGAGCTGGGTTATACTGGGACTGAGCTGGGTTATACTGGGACGGAGCTGGGTTATACTGGGACGGAGCTGGGATGGACTGGGACGGAGCTGGGTTATACTGGGACGGAGCTGGGTTATACTGGGACTGAGCTGGGTTATACTGGGACGGAGCTGGGATATACTGGGATTGAGCTGGGTTATACTGGGACTGAGCTGGGTTATACTGGGACTGAGCTGGGTTATACTGGGACGGAGCTGGGTTATACTGGGATTGAGCTGGGTTATACTGGGACTGAGCTGGGTTATACTGGGACTGAGCTGGGATATACTGGGACTGAGCTGGGTTATACTGGGACTGAGCTGGGATATACTGGGATTGAGCTGGGTTATACTGGGACTGAGCTGGGTTATACTGGGATTGAGCTGGGTTATACTGGGACTGAGCTGGGATGGACTGGGACGGAGCTGGGTTATACTGGGACTGAGCTGGGTTATACTGGGACGGAGCTGGGTTATACTGGGACTGAGCTGGGATGGACTGGGACGGAGCTGGGTTATACTGGGACTGAGCTGGGTTATACTGGGACTGAGCTGGGTTATACTGGGACGGAGCTGGGATATACTGGGATTGAGCTGGGTTATACTGGGACGGAGCTGGGTTATACTGGGATTGAGCTGGCTTATACTGGGACGGAGCTGGGTTATACTGGGACGGAGCTGGGTTATACTGGGACTGAGCTGGGTTATACTGGGACGGAGCTGGGTTATACTGGGACTGAGCTGGGTTATACTGGGACGGAGCTGGGTTATACTGGGACTGAGCTGGGATGGACTGGGACGGAGCTGGGTTATACTGGGACGGAGCTGGGATGGACTGGGACGGAGCTGGGTTATACTGGGACGGAGCTGGGATGGACTGGGACTGAGCTGGGTTATACTGGGACGGAGCTGGGTTATACTGGGACGGAGCTGGGTTATACTGGGACTGAGCTGGGATGGACTGGGACTGAGCTGGGTTATACTGGGACTGAGCTGGGATGGACTGGGACTGAGCTGGGATGGACTGGGACTGAGCTGGGTTATACTGGGACTGAGCTGGGTTATACTGGGACGGAGCTGGGATATACTGGGACTGAGCTGGGTTATACTGGGACTGAGCTGGGATATACTGGGACTGAGCTGGGTTATACTGGGACGGAGCTGGGTTATACTGGGACTGAGCTGGGTTATACTGGGACGGAGCTGGGATATACTGGGACGGAGCTGGGTTATACTGGGATTGAGCTGGGTTATACTGGGACGGAGCTGGGTTATACTGGGACTGAGCTGGGATATACTGGGATTGAGCTGGGTTATACTGGGACGGAGCTGGGTTGTACTGGGACTGAGCTGGGTTATACTGGGACGGAGCTGGGTTATACTGGGACTGAGCTGGGATGGACTGGGACGGAGCTGGGTTATACTGGGACGGAGCTGGGTTATACTGGGACTGAACTGGGAAGCACTGGGATTGAACTGGGTCATACTGGGATTGAACTGGGGCATACTTGGACTGAGCTGGGGAGCACTGGTATGGAACTGGGACATACTGGGGTGAACTGGTGCGCACTGGGATTGAACTGGGGCATAATGGTTTGAACTGGGGAGCACTGGGATTGAACTGGGATGTGCTTGGACTGAACTGGTGTGTACTGGGATTGAACTGGGTCATACTGAGGTGAACTGGAATGTACTGGGACTGAACTGGGGAGCACTGGGGTGAACTGGGACTGAACTGGGGTATACTGGGATTGAACTGCAGAGTACTGGGATTGAAGTGGGGCATACTGGGGAGCACTGGGACTGAACTGGGGAGCACTGGGATTGAACTGGGGTGTACTGGGATTGAACTGCAGAGTGCTGGGATTGAACTGGGGCATACTGGGGATTGCTGGGACCGAACTGGGGAGTGCTGGGATTGAACTGGGGAGCACTGGGACTGAACTGGGGCATACTGGGGTGAACTGGGGAGCACTGGGACTGAATGTGGGGATACTGGGATTGAACTGGGCCATACTGGAGTGAACTGGGGAGCACTGGGACTGAACTAGGATTGAAGTGGGTCATACTGGGATTGAACTGGGGCATACTGGGGTGAACTGGGGAGCACTGGGACCGAACTGGGGATCGCTGGGACCGAACTGGGGATCGCTGGGACTGAACTGGGGAGCACTGGGATTGAACTGGGGTGAACTGGGGCATACTGGGACTAAACTGGGGAGGACTGGGATTGAGCTGGGGCATACTGGGGTGAACTGGGGCATACTGGGGTGAACTGGGGAGCACTGGGACTGAACTGGGGAGCACTGGGACTGAACTGGGAGTGCTGGGTATGAACTGGGGCACACCGGGGATTCGACTGGGGGGTGTTGGGATTGAACTGGGGGGCACTGGGACTGAACTGGGGTGAACTGGGATTGAACTGGGGAGCCCTGGGATTGAACTGGGACGTACTGGGACCCAGCTTGACCCTGCACCAGGGCCATTAGGGAGGGTCCCACCTCACTTTGAGAAGGTCCCACCTCACTTTGAGAAGGTCCCACCTCGTTTTGAGAGGTCCCACCTCACTTTGAGAAGGTCCCACCTCGTTTTGAGAAGGTCCCACCTTGTTTTGAGAAGGTCCCACCTCAATTTGAGAAGGTTCCACCTCATCTTGAGGAGGTTCCACCTCAATTTGAGAAGGTTCCACCTCATCTTGAGGAGGTTCCACCTCAATTTGAAGGTCCCACCTCATCTTGAGGAGGTTCCACCTCAATTTGAGAGGTTCCCACCTCATTTTGGGAGCTTCTCACCTCATTTTGGGGTGGTCCCACCTCGATTTGAAGGTCCCACCTCACATTGAGAAGGTTCCACCTCATTTCAGAGGTTCTCACCTCACTTTGGGGTGTTCCTACCTCGATTTGAAGGTCCCATCTCATCTTCAGGGTGGTCCCACCACAGATTGAGGAGGTTCCACCTCATTTTCAGAGGTTCCCACCTCGTTTTGGGGTGGTTCCACCTCGATTTGAAGGCCCCATCTCATCTTTGGGGTGGTCCCACCTCATTTTCAGAGGTTCTCACCTCATTTTGGGAGGTTCTCACCTCACTTTGGGGTGGTCGCACCTCATTTTCAGAGGTTCCCACCTCATTTTGAGGAGGCCCCACCTTGATTTGAAGGTCCCACCTCAACTTAGAGGAGGTTCCACCTCATTTTCAGAGGTTCTCACCTCAATCTGTAGGTCCCACCTCATCTTGAGGAGCTTCCACCTCATTTTCAGAGGTCCCCACCTCATTTTGAGGAGGCCCCACCTCGATTTGAAGGTCCCGTCTCATCTTCGGGATGGTCCCCCCTCATTTTGGGAGGTTCTCACCTCAATTTGAAGGTCCCACCTCACTTCGAGGAGCTTCCACCTCACTTGGAGGAGGCCTCACCTCCACCTGAAGGTCCCACCTCACTTCGAGTCGACCCCACCTCAGTTTGAGGACTAGAACCTCATTTTTTTGACTCTTGATGGTCTCCAAACCCCGTGAGACCCCATCTCCCCCCTCAAATCAAGCAGGTGGCACCACGAGAAGGTCCAGGAGGCCACCAGGAGCCCCCCCCAAGGCGCGGAGGAGGCTCAGTTGACGCTGTCCTCGTCGCTGGCCTCGTCCTTGGTCTCGGCCAAGGAGCTCTCGTCGATGTTCTCCAGGGACTCGGCGTGTTGGAGGGACAAGGAGGCCACCGGGAGGGTGGGCAGGCGGCTCTGCTCGGGGAACAACCACGGCTTGAAGCTCGGCTCGTGGTGGGACTTCCACGCCGGGTACTTGAGACACGCCTTGTAGAGCTTCTTCATGGCCTGGGGAGGGGACAGAGAGGGAGGTCCCAGCCGGAGGAGAAGAGGAGAGCCAGCCCAGGAGAACGAGAACCAACCCAAGAACCAACCCAGGAACCCAAGAACCAACCCAGGTCCTTCCAGGAGACCAAGAACCATCCCAGGAACCCAAGAACCAACCCAGGAACCCAACCCAGGTCTTTCCAGGAGACCAAGAACCATCCCAGGAGACCAAGAACCAACCCAGGAGACCAAGAACCAACCCAGGAGACCGAGAACTGTCCCAGCAACCAAACCCAGGTCCTTCCAGGAGACCAAGAACCATCCCAGGAACCCAAGAACCAACCCAGGAACCCAACCCAGGTCCTTCCAGGGGACCAAGAACCGTCCCAGGGGACCAAGAACCAACCCAGGAACCCAACCCAGGTCCTTCCAGGAGACCAAGAACCATCCCAGGAACCCGAGAACCAACCCAGGAGACCAAGAACCAACCCAGGAACCCAACCCAGGTGCTTCCAGGAGACCAAATCCCATCTCAGGAGATCAAGAACCAGCCCAGGAGACCAAGAACCAACCCAGGAACCCAATCCAGGTCCCTCTAGGAGACCGAGAACCGTCCCAGGGGACCAAGAACCAACCCAGGAACCCAACCCAGGTCCTTCCAGGAGACCAAGAACCATCCCAGGAGACCGAGAACTGTCCCAGCAGCCCAACCCAGGTCCTTCCAGGAGACCAAGAACCATCCCAGGAACCCAAGAACCAACCCAGGAACCCAACCCAGGTCCTTCCAGGGGACCAAGAACTGTCCCAGGGGACCAAGAACCAACCCAGGAACCCAACCCAGGTCCTTCCAGGGGACCAAGAAGTGTCCCAGGAGACCAAGAATCAACCCAGGAACCCAATCCAGGTCCCTCTAGGAGACCGAGAACTGTCCCAGGAGACTGAGAACCAACCCAGGAACCCAACCCAGTTCCTTCCAGGAGACCAAGAAGCATCCAAGGAGACCAAGAACCAACCCAGGAACCCAACCCAGGTCCTTCCAGGAGACCAAATCCCATCTCAGGAGACCAAGAACCAACCCAGGAACCCAATCCAGTTCCCTCTAGGAGACCGAGAACTGTCCCAGGGGACCAAGAACTGTCCCAGGAACCCAACCCAGGTCCTTCCAGGAGACCAAGAACCATCCCAGGGGACCACGAACCAACCCAGGAACCCAACCCAGGTCCTTCTAGGAGACCAAGAACCATCCCAGGGGACCAAAAACCGACCTAGGGGACCAAGAACTGTCCCAGGAACCCAATTCAGGTCCTTCCAGGAGACCAAGAACCAGCCCAGGAACCCAACCCAGGTCCTTCCAGGAACCCAAGAACCAACCCAGGAACCCAAGAACCAACCCAGGAACCCAACCCAGGTCCTTCCAGGAGACCAAGAACCACCCCAGGAGACCAAGAACCAACCCAGGAACCCAATCCAGGTGCTTCCAGGAGACCAAAGTCCATCCCAGAAGACCAAATCCCATCTCAGGAGATCAAGAACCAGCCCAGGAGACCAAAAACCAGCCCAGGAACCCAATCCAGGTCCCTCTAGGAGACTGAGAACCGTCCCAGGGGACCAAGAACCAACCCAGGAGACCAAGAACCAACCCAGGAGACCAAGAACCAACCCAGGAACCCAACCCAGGTCCTTCCAGGAGACCAAGAACCGTCCCAGGGGACCAAGAACCAACCCCAGGAGACCAAGAACCATCCCAGAAGGTCCCCAGCTCCATCCTCACCTTGGGCGCCAGGAACTGGGAGGACTTGTTCACCACCCACTTGGGGAGAGACCCTGTGGAGACACCAGATGGAGCCTTGGGGGGGGGTCTCCGATCATCTCCAGACCTTCTGGAGAACTTGGAGGGGGGGGTTCCCAGCATCTCCAGATCTTCTGGAGGACTCGGGGGGGTCTCCCAGCACCTCCAGATCTTCTGGAGGACTCGTTGTGGGGGGGGTGGGGTCCCAAGGACCTTCAGAAGCTCTGGAGGCCCCTCAGGTCTCACCTTTGGGGTCCACCTGGGCCAGGTAGGTGATGCTGCAGCTCTTCTCCCCCCTCCCCTGGACCAGGTAACCCGTCCGGATGGAGACGGCGCGGACCAGGTCCTTCCTCGGTGGGAACTTCTGCAGAAGACCACCCAGGACCTTCTAGAACCTTCTAGGACCTCCCAGGACCTTCTAGGACCCCCCCAGGACCTCCCAGGTCCATCTAGGACCTTCTAATACTTTCTAGGACCTACTAGGACCATCTAGGACCTCCCAGGACCATCTAGGACCTTCTAATAGGACCTTCTAGGACCATCTAGGACCTCCCAGGACCTCCCAGGAACTTCTAGGACCCCCCAGGACCTTCTTGAACCTTCTAGGACCCCCAGGACCCCCCCAGCACCTTCTAAGACCTTCTAGGACCCCCCAGGACCTTCTAGGACCTTCTAAGACCTTCTAGGACCCCTCAGGACCATCTAGGATCCCCCAGGACCTTCTAGGACCCCCCAGGACCTTCTAGGACCTCCCAGGACTTTCTAGGACCCCCCCATGACTTTCTAGGACCTCCCAGGACCTTCTAGGACCCCCCCAGGACCTTCTAAGACCTTCTAGGACCCCCCAGGACCTTCTAGGACCTCCCAGGACCTTCTTGAACCTTCTAGGACCCTCCAGGACTTTCTAGGACCTTCTAGGACCCCCCAGGACCTTCTAGGACTCACGGGATGCTTGACGGAGTAGTTGATGATGATGTAGTCGGAGCCGAGGGGCAACCAGGAGCGGAGGGTGACCACGTCTCGGTTCTTGAGGGGCTTGGGGCACCTCCCTGAGGAGAAGAACCAGTGGAGGGACCTCCCCGAGCACCGAGAACCCTGGGAGGTCCCACCCCGAGCCCCAAAACCCAACCAGGAGCTCCTCGGGGGTCAACAAACCCCTGGGAGATGCCACCAAGGTTGAAGAACCCCTGGAATTTGAACCCCTGGAGATGCCCCCATGGATCCTGAACCCCTAGGAGATGCCCCCATGGATTTTGAACCCCTAGGAGATGCCACCAAGGATGAAGAACCCCTGGAATTTGAACCCCTGGGAGATGCCCCCATGGATCCTGAACCCCTAGGAGATGCCCCCATGGACCCTGAACCCCTGGGAGATGCCACCAAGGTTGAAGAACTCACAGATTTTGAACCCCTGGAGATGCCCCCATGGATTTTGAACCCCTGGGAGAAGCCACCAAGGATGAAGAACTCACGGAATTAGAACCCTTGGAGATGCCCCCATGGATTTTGAACCCCTGGGAGAAGCCACCAAGGATGAAGAAACCCTGGAATTTGAACCCCTAGGAGATGCCCCCATGGATTTTGAACCCCAGCAGATGCCTCCATGGAATTTGAACCCCCGGGAGACGCCCCCATGGACTCTGAACCCCTGGGAGATGCCACCAAGGTTGAAGAACTCATGGATTTTGAACCCCTAGGAGCTGCCCCCATGGATTTTGAACCCTTGGAGATGCCCCCATGGATTTCGAACCCCTGGGAGATGCCACCAAGGATGAAGAACCCCTGGAATTTGAACCCCTGGAGATGCCCCCATGGACTCTGAACCCCTAGGAGATGCCCCCACAGAGTCTGAACCCCTGGTAGATGCCACCAAGGATGAAGAACTCCTGGATTTTGAACCCTTGGAGATGCCCCCATGGATTTCGAACCCCTGGGAGATGCCACCAAGGTTGAAGAACTCATGGAATAGGAACCCCTGGAGATGCCCTCATGGATCCTGAACCCCCTGGAGATGCCCCCACCCCTCCCCGAGCCCCCCCGGGTCCCTCACAGGCGTAGTAGCCGAGGTCGGCGTTGGCCGTGAGCCGCGCGATGTCGAAGGTGTCGAGGACGTGGGGGTCCCAGCAGCGTCGATACTCGGTGTCGTGGAGGACGTCGTAGAGGGTCTCGGCGGCCACGTCCGGACACTCCATGCGGCACTTGGGGGGCAGAGGACACAGCTCCAGCCCCACGGATCCATCTCCAGCCCCACAGATCCCATCTCCAGCCCCACAGATCCATCTCCAGCCCCACAGATCCCATCTCCAGCCCCACGGATCCATCTCCAGCCCCACGGATCCATCTCCAGCCCCACGGATCCATCTCCAGCCCCACAGATCCCATCTCCAGCCCCACGGATCCATCTCCAGCCCCACGGATCCATCTCCAGCCCCACGGATCCATCTCCAGCCCCACAGATCCCATCTCCAGCCCCACGGATCCATCTCCAGCCCCACAGATCCCATCTCCAGCCCCACGGATCCATCTCCAGCCCCACAGATCCCATCTCCAGCCCCACGGATCCATCTCCAGCCCCACGGATCCATCTCCAGCCCCACGGATCCATCTCCAGCCCCACAGATCCCATCTCCAGCCCCACGGATCCATCTCCAGCCCCACGGATCCATCTCCAGCCCCACGGATCCATCTCCAGCCCCACAGATCCATCTCCAGCCCCACAGATCCATCTCCAGCCCCACAGATCCATCTCCAGCCCCACAGATCCCATCTCCAGCCCCACAGATCCATCTCCAGCCCCACGGATCCATCTCCAGCCCCACAGATCCATCTCCAGCCCCACGGATCCATCTCCAGCCCCACAGATCCCATCTCCAGCCCCACGGATCCATCTCCAGCCCCACAGATCCCATCTCCAGCCCCACGGATCCATCTCCAGCCCCACGGATCCATCTCCAGCCCCACGGATCCCATCTCCAGCCCCACAGATCCCATCTCCAGCCCCACAGATCCATCTCCAGCCCCACGGATCCATCTCCAGCCCCACAGATCCCATCTCCAGCCCCACGGATCCATCTCCAGCCCCACAGATCCCATCTCCAGCCCCACAGATCCCATCTCCAGCCCCACAGATCCATCTCCAGCCCCACAGACCCATCTCCAGCCCCACGGATCCATCTCCAGCCCCACAGACCCATCTCCAGCCCCACAGATCCATCTCCAGCCCCACGGATCCATCTCCAGCCCCACGGATCCCATCTCCAGCCCCACAGATCCATCTCCAGCCCCACGGATCCATCTCCAGCCCCACGGATCCCATCTCCAGCCCCACGGATCCATCTCCAGCCCCACGGATCCATCTCCAGCCCCACGGATCCATCTCCAGCCCCACAGATCCATCTCCAGCCCCACAGATCCCATCTCCAGCCCCACGGATCCATCTCCAGCCCCACAGATCCATCTCCAGCCCCACGGATCCATCTCCAGCCCCACAGATCCCATCTCCAGCCCCACAGATCCATCTCCAGCCCCACGGATCCATCTCCAGCCCCACAGATCCATCTCCAGCCCCACGGATCCATCTCCAGCCCCACAGATCCCATCTCCAGCCCCACAGATCCCATCTCCAGCCCCACGGATCCATCTCCAGCCCCACAGCTCGGTCTCCGCCCTCTCCAGGTGCCACCAACGCCCCTGGGGCTCCTCCACCCCCAGCTTCTCCACCACCCCAAATCTCCTCATCCCACCCCATCCCTGGGTCCATCTCAAGATGTTCCACCACCCATGGTGTCTCCAGCACCTCCAGCTTCTCCACCACCCCAAATCTCCTCATCCCACCCCATCCCTGCTTCCACCTTGAGATGTTCCACCACCTCCAGCTTCTCCATCCCCAGCTTCTCCACCACCCCCAAGGTCCCCACTTCCCATGAGATCCCTGGTTCCACCTCGAGATCTTCCATCACCCCTAGGAGGCTCCATCAGGGGCTTCTCCACCACCTCTAGGTGCTCCATGATGGGTTCTCCACCACCCCCAACTTCTCCACCACCCCATATCTCCTCATCCCACCCCATCTCTACCTCCATCTCAAGATGTTCCACCACCCACGGTGTCTCCACCACCTCCAGCTTCTCCACCACCCCAAATCTCCTCATCCCACCCCACCCCTGGTTCCACCTCGAGATGTTCCTCCACCACCACCACCCCTGGACCCTCCTCCTCCTCCCGTTGTCCCCTCTGGGGTCTCACCTTGATCTTGTGGGGGGCGGGTTGTGTCTCCAGGGGCTGCACCCAGACGGAGACCCCCCCCTTGCAGAAGGTCAAGGTCCAACCTCGCTCGTCCTCGCACTCCGCTCGGAAAGCCCCGAAATCCGAGTCATCGGGGACGCGGACGCTGTCCCGGGAGGACATCCTGCTCCTCCAGCTCCTCCAGGTGACCCCAGAGAGGCCCCTGCTCCT
The DNA here is from genome assembly GCF_032191515.1 of Phaenicophaeus curvirostris. Classification (NCBI taxonomy): domain Eukaryota; kingdom Metazoa; phylum Chordata; class Aves; order Cuculiformes; family Cuculidae; genus Phaenicophaeus; species Phaenicophaeus curvirostris. The sequence continues at coordinate 287,320 of NW_027206681.1, forward strand.
CAAAACCTTCTTGAGGTGCCTCCTGGTCCTCAAAAGGTTCTTGAGATGCCTCCTGGTCACTCCAAGGTGGCCCCTTGGGCCTCCAAAAGGTCTTGAGGTGCCTCCTAGTCCTCAAAAGGTTCTTGAGATGCCTCCTGGTCACCCCAAGGTGGCCCCTGGTCCTCAAAACCTTCTTGAGATGCCCCCAGGTGACCCAAAAAAGTCCCCCTGGTCCTCAAAAGGTTCTTGAGGAGCCTCCAGGTGACCCCAAAGAGTCCCCTTGGTCCTCAAACAGTTCTTGAGATGCGTCCTGGTCCTCAAAAGGTTCTTGAGGTGCCTCCAGGTGATGCAAAAAAAGTCCCCTTGGTCCTCCAAAAGGTCTTGAGGTACCTCCTGGTCCTCAAAAGGTTCTTGAGATGCGTCCTGGTCACCCCAAAAACTTCTTGAGATGCCTCCAGGTGACCCCAAAGAGTCCCCTTGGTCCTCAAAAGGTTCTTGAGATGCCTCCTGGTCCTCAAAAAGTTCTTGAGATGCCTCCTGGTCACCCCAAGGTGGCCCCTTGGACCTTTAGGAAAAGGTCTTGAGGTGCCTCCTGGTCCTCAAAAGGTTCTTGAGGTGCCTCCTGGTCACTCCAAAAACTTCTTGAGATGCCTCCAGGTGACCCCAAGGTGGCCCCTGGTCCTCAAAAGGTTCTTGAGGTGCCTCCAGGTCACCCCAAAGAGTCCCCTTGGTCCTCAAAAGGTTCTTGAGATGCCTCCTGGTCCTCAAAAAGTTCTTGAGATGCCTCCTGGTCACCCCAAGGTGGCCCCCTAGTCCTCCAAAAGGTCTTGAGGTGCCTCCTGGTCCTCAAAAGGTTCTTGAGGTGCCTCCTGGTCACTCCAAAAACTTCTTGAGATGCCTCCAGGTGACCCCAGAGAGGCCCCTTGGTCCTCTAAAAGGTCTTGAGGTGCCTCCTGGTCACCCCAAGGTGGCCCCCTGGGCCTCCAAAAGGTCTTGAGGTGCCTCCTGGTCCTCAAAAAGTTCTTGAGATGCCTCCAGGTCACCCCAAGGTGGCTCCTGGTCCTCCAGGTGACCCCAAAGAGTCCCCAGGTCCCTGAAAGGTCCCCAAGGTGTCCCCTGGTCCTCAAGAGGTCCCCGAGTTGCCTCCTGATCTCCAAGAGGTCTCCAAGGTGTCCCCAGAAGGTCCCCTGGTCCCCAGAAGGTCCCCAGGTGTCCCCAGAAGGTCCCTAGAAGGTCTTCAGAAAGTCCTTAGAAAGTCCCCAGGTGTCCCCAGGTCCCCAAAAGGTCCCCAGAAGGTCCCCAGGTGTCTCCAGAAGGTCCCCAGGTCCTCAGAAGGTCCCCAGGTGTCCCCAAAAGGTCCCTAGAAGGTCTCTAGAAAGGCCCCAGGTGTCCCCAGAAGGTCCCCAGGTGTCACCACGAAGTTCCCAGAAGGTCCCCAGGTGTCTCCCGGAGGTCCCCAGGTGTCTCCAGAAGGTCCCTAGAAGGTCCCCAGGTGTCCCCAGGTGTCTCCAGGAGGTCCCTAGGTGTCCCCAGAAGGTCCCTAGAAGGTCCCCAGGTGTCCCCAGGTGTCACCACGAGGTTCCCAGAAGGTCCCCAGGTGTCTCCTGGTCTCCAGAAGGTCCCTAGAAGGTCCCCAGGTGTCCCCAGGTGTCTCCAGGAGGTCCCCAGGTGTCCCCAGAAGGTCTGCAGCTGTCCTCAGGTGTCCCCAGAAGGTCCCCAGCTGTCCCCAGGTGTCCCTAGAAGGTCCCCAGGTGTCACCACGAAGTTCCCAGAAGGTCTCTAGGTGTCTCCTGGTCTCCAGAAGGTCCCCAGGCGTCTCCAGGAGGTCCCCAGGCGTCTCCAGAAGGTCCCTAGAAGGTCCCCAGGTGTCCCCAGGTGTCCCTAGAAGGTCCCCAGGTGTCACCACGAAGTTCCCAGAAGGTCCCCAGGTGTCTCCTGGTCTCCAGGAGGTCCCCAGGTGTCTCCAGAAGGTCCCTAGAAGGTCCCCAGGGGTCTCCAGGAGGTCCCCAGGTGTCCCCAGGTGTCCCCAGGTGTCCCAGGTCCCCGGGAGGTGCCGGTGGCCGCGGTGGCACCGGGTGGGGGGGGGAGGGGGGGGGGAGGGGCGGGACCGATGGGGGAGGGGCCGCGCGGGGAGAACTGGGAGAACTGGGAGGGACTGGGGGGCAGCCAGGGGGGACCGGGGGGGGCGGCGGCACTGGGGGGACTGGGGGGACTGGGGGGACTGGGAGGGACTGGGGGAACTGGGAGGGACTGGGGGGACTGGGGGAACTGGGGGAACTGGGGGGGACTGGGGGGACTGGGGGAACTGGGGGGACTGGGGGGACTGGGGGGGACTGGGGGGGACTGGGGGAACTGGGGGAACTGGGGGAACTGGGGGGAACTGGGGGGACTGGGGGAACTGGGGGGACTGGGGGGGACTGGGGGGACTGGGGGGACTGGGGGAACTGGGGGAACTGGGGGGGACTGGGGGAACTGGGGGAACTGGGGGGACTGGGGGGACTGGGGGGACTGGGGGGACTGGGGGGAACTGGGGGGACTGGGGGAATTGGGGGGACTGGGGGGACTGGGGGGGACTGGGGGGACTGGGAGAACTGGGGGGGACTGGGGGAACTGGGGGGGACTGGGAGGGACTGGGGGGCACTGGGGGGACTGGGGGAACTGGGGGGGACTGGGGGAATTGGGGGGACTGGGGGGACTGGGAGAACTGGGGGGAACTGGGGGGACTGGGAGAACTGGGGGAACTGGGGGGAACTGGGGGGGACTGGGGGGACTGGGGGAATTGGGGGGAACTGGGGGAATTGGGGAGACTGGGGGGACTGGGGGAACTGGGGGGGACTGGAGGGACTGGGGGGAACTGGGGGGACGGGGGGACTGGAGGGAACTGGGGGGACTGGGGGGACTGGGGGGACTGGGGAACTGGGAGGGACTGGGGGGACTGGGAGGATTGGGAGGGGGGGACTGGGAGAACTGGGGAGGGTCACTGGGAGAACTGGGGGGGACTGGGGGGGACATCAAGGGGGACTGGGAGAACTGGGGGGACTGAGAGAACTGGGGGGACTGGGATAACTGGGGGGACTGGGATAACTGGGGGGACTGAGAGAACTGGGGGGGAACATCTGGGGGCACTGGGAGAACTGGGGGGGACTGGGGGGACTGGGAGAATTGGGAGGGGGGGAACTGGGGGGGACTGAAAGGGGGTGAACTGGGAGAACTGGGGAGGGTCACTGGGAGAACTGGGAGGGACTTGGGGGGGACATCAAGGGGGACTGGGAGAAGTGGGAGAGGGGACTGGGGGGACTGGACAGGGATGGGGGGACTGGGGGGAACTGGGGGAACTGGGAGGGGGGACTGGGGGCACTGGGAGGGACTGGGAGGGACTGGGGGGAACTGGGGGAACTGGGAGGGGAGACTGGGGGGACTGGGGGGACTGGGAGGGGAGACTGGGGGGACTGGGAGGGACTGGGAGGGGGACTGGGAGGGACTGGGGGGACTGGGAGGGGGACTGGGAGGGACTGGGGGGGACTGGGGGGACTGGGAGGGGAGACTGGGGGGACTGGGAGGGACTGGGAGGGGAGACTGGGAGGGACTGGGGGGACTGGGAGGGGGACTGGGAGGGACTGGGGGGACTGGGGGGGGACTGGGGGGGACGTCGGCACTGGGAGAACTGGGGGAGGGGACTGGGAGCGGAACTGGGAGAACTGGGGGGGCGGGAGGGGGGACTGGGAGGGGGACACTGGGGGCACTGGGAGAACTGGGAGGGGACTGGGGGGGCGTCAGGGGGAACTGGGAGGACTGGGAGGGGAGAACATCGGGGAACTGGGAGGACTGGGAGGGGGGACACTGAGGGGACTGGGAGAACTGGGAGGGGACTGGAGGGGGCGTCAGGGGGGACTGGGGGGGACGGGGGCACTGGGAGAACTGGGAGGGGGGGACTGGGGGGACTGGGAGAACTGGGGGGCCACTGGGGGGACTGGGAGGGACGAGGGAACTGGGAGAACTGGGAGAGAGGGGGATGGGGAGGGATGGGGGGAACTGGGAGAACTGGGGGGGGTGTTAGGGGGACTGGGGTGAACTGGGAGAACTGGGGGGGGGTTAGGGGGGACTGGGAGGGGACAGGAGGAACTGGGAGAACTGGGCTGGGGAACTGGGAAGAACCAAACTGGGAGGAGGCTGGGGAACTGGGAGAACTGGGGGGCTGGGAACTGGGAGAACTGGGGGGAGGCTGGGCTGGGGAACTGGGAGAACTGGGAGGAGGAACTGGGAGGACTGAACTGGGAGAACTGGGAGATGGAGAACTGGTCTGTGGGAACTGGGAAGAATTGAACTGGGAGAACTGGGGGGAGGCTGGGCTGGGGAACTGGGAGAACTGGGGGGCTGGGAGAACTGGGAAGAAGTGAACTGGGAGAACTGGGGGGAGGCTGGGCCGGGGAACTGGGAGAACTGGGGGGCTGGGAGAACTGGGAAGAACCGAACTGGGAGAACTGAACTGGGAGAACTGGGAAGAACTGAACTGGGAGAACTGGGAGGAGACTGGGCTGGGGAACTGGGAGAACTGAACTGGGAGAACTGGGAAGAACTGGGAGAACTGGGGGGCTGGGAGAACTGGGAGATGGGAGAACCGGGAAGAACTGAACTGGGAGAACTGGGGAGAGGCTGAGCTGGGGAACTGGGAGAACTGGGGGGTGGGAGAACTGGGAAGAACTGAACTGGGAAAACTGGGAAGAACTGAACTGGGGGAGGCTGGGCTGGGGAACTGGGAGAACTGGGGGGCTGGGAACTGGGAAGAACTGAACTGGGAGAACTGGGAAGAACTGAACTGGGAGAACTGGGAGGAGACTGGGCTGGGGAACTGGGAGAACTGAACTGGGAGAACTGGGAAGAACTGAACTGGGGGAGGCTGGGCTGGGGAACTGGGAGAACTGGGGGGCTGGGAGAACTGGGAGATGGAGAGCTGGTCTGTGGGAACTGGGGAGAACTGAACTGGGAGAACTGGGGGGCTGGGAGAACCGGGAAGAAGTGAACTGGGAGAACTTGGGGGAGGCTGGGCCGGGGAACTGGGAGAACTGGTTGAACTGGGACCAAAGGCTGCGAACCTTGGCCCTGGGGGAGCCGGAACTGGGAGCCGGAACTGGAGTTTCCAGCCGCTCCCAGTTCCTCCCAGTTGGGGGAGTGAGCCAAGCGCCTCCCGGCTGGAATCTCCTCAGCAGCCGTTAATTAACGAGAGGGTTAATTAGCCGCGGGATCCAGGGGGAAGGGTGGGGTGGACACCTGGGATGGAGCCCCAGGAGCCTCCAACAAGGTGGGATGGACCCCCAGGTCCAGATCAAGGGTGGGATGGACACCCAGGAGCCTCCAACAAGGGTGGGATGGACACCCAGGAGCCTCCAACAAGGGTGGGATGGACCCCCAGGTCCAGATCAAGGGTGGGATGGACCCCCAGGAGCCTCCAGCAAGGGTGGGATGGACCCCCAGGAGCCTCCAGCAAGGGTGGGATGGACCCCCAGGAGCCTCCAACAAGGGTGGGATGGACCTCCAGGAGCCTCCAACAAGGTGGGATGGACACCCAGGAGCCTCCAACAAGGTGGGATGGACACCCAGGTCCAGATCAAGGGTGGGATGGACCCCCAGGAGCCTCCAACAAGGTGGGATGGACACCCAGGTCCAGATCAAGGGTGGGATGGACACCCAGGAGCCTCCAACAAGGGTGGGATGGACCCCCAGGAGCCTCCAACAAGGTGGGATGGACACCCAGGTCCAAATCAAGGGTGAGATGGACCCCCAGGAGCCTCCAACAAGGTGGGATGGACACCCAGGAGCCTCCAACAAGGGTGGGATGGACCCCCAGGAGCCTCCAACAAGGGTGGGATGGACACCCAGGAGCCTCCAACAAGGGTGGGATGGACACCCAGGAGCCTCCAACAAGGGTGGGATGGACCTCCAGGAGCCTCCAACAAGAGTGGGATGGACCCCCAGGAGCCTCCAACAAGGGTGGGATGGACACCCAGGAGCCTCCAACAAGGGTGGGATGGACACCCAGGTCCAGATCAAAGGTGGGATGGACCCCCAGGAGCCTCCAACAAGGTGGGATGGACCCCCAGGAGCCTCCAACAAGGGTGGGATGGACCCCCAGGAGCCTCCAACAAGGGTGGGATGGACACCCAGGAGCCCCCAACAAGGGTGGGATGGACACCCAGGTCCACATCAAGGGTGGGATGGACCTCCAGGAGCCTCCAGCAAGGGTGGGATGGACACCCAGGTCCAGATCAAGGGTGGGATGGACCTCCTGGAGCCTCCAACAAGGGTGGGATGGACCCCCAGGAGCCTCCAACAAGGGTGGGATGGACACCCAGGAGCCTCCAACAAGGGTGGGATGGACACCCAGGTCCAGATCAAAGGTGGGATGGACACCCAGGAGCCTCCAACAAGGTGGGATGGACCCCCAGGTCCAGATCAAGGGTGGGATGGACCCCCAGGAGCCTCCAACAAGGGTGGGATGGACACCCAGGAGCCTCCAACAAGGGTGGGATGGACACCCAGGTCCAGATCAAGGGTGGGATGGACACCCAGGAGCCTCCAGCAAGGGTGGGATGGACCCCCAGGAGCCTCCAACAAGGGTGGGATGGACACCCAGGAGCCTCCAACAAGGTGGGATGGACACCCAGGTCCAGATCAAGGGTGGGATGGACACCCAGGAGCCTCCAACAAGGGTGGGATGGACACCCAGGAGCCTCCAACAAGGGTGGGATGGACACCCAGGTCCAGATCAAGGGTGGGATGGACACCCAGGAGCCTCCAACAAGGGTGGGATGGACACCCAGGAGCCTCCAACAAGGGTGGGATGGACACCCAGGTCCAGATCAAGGGTGGGATGGACCCCCAGGAGCCTCCAACAAGGTGGGATGGACCCCCAGGTCCAGATCAAGGGTGGGATGGACCCCCAGGAGCCTCCAACAAGGGTGGGATGGACCCCCAGGAGCCTCCAACAAGGTGGGATGGACACCCAGGTCCAGATCAAGGGTGGGATGGACCCCCAGGTCCAGATCAAGGGTGGGATGGACACCCAGGAGCCTCCAACAAGGTGGGATGGACACCCAGGTCCAAATCAAGGGTGAGATGGACCCCCAGGAGCCTCCAACAAGGTGGGATGGACACCCAGGAGCCTCCAACAAGGGTGGGATGGACACCCAGGAGCCTCCAACAAGGGTGGGATGGACACCCCAGGAGCCTCCAACAAGGTGGGATGGACACCCCAGTCCAAATCAAGGGTGGGATGGACACCCAGGTCCAAACCCACCTTGACCCCATGGCCAAGGGGATTGGGAGCAGCTGTAGGAGAAGGACTTGGGTGTTGATGGAGGAGAAGCTCCACAGGAGTCAACAACGTGTGTTCCAAGCCCAGAAAGTCAACGAGATCCTGGGCTGCGCCCAAAGCTCTGGGAGAAGAGGGTGAGGGAGGGGATTGTCCCCTCTGCTCCGCTCTGGTGGGACCAAACCTGAAGTCCCGTATCCAGCTCTGGAGCCCTCGGCACAGGGAGGACACGGAGCTGCTGGAGCGAGGCCGGAGGAGGCCCCGGAGATGATGGGAGGGCTGGAGAACCTCCTGGAGGCCAGGCTGGAGAGTTGGGGTTGTCCATCCTGGAGAAGAGAAGGCTCCAGGGAGACCTTGGAGCAGCTTCCAGGAGGGAAAGGGGCTCCAGGGAAGCTCCCACTGGATCTGGTTGCCTGGAGAAGTCACTGCTCCATCCCTGGAGGTGTTGAAGGCCACGTTGGATGGGGCTTGGAGCCCCACCACCCACCACCTCAGCTTGAGGACGTGGCCACAGAGATCCTGGTGATGTCCCCTCGTGGTGGGATGGGGACAGCAGGAGGTGGAAGACGATGAGGTTGGTGGTCCCACCACCACCTCAGCTTGGAGATGTGGCCACAGAGATCCTGGTGATGTCCCCTCATGGTGGGATGGGGACACAGATGGAAGCTGGAGGTGGAAGATGATGAGGTTGGATGTCCCACCACCACCTCAGCTTGAGGACATGGCCGCAGAGATCACGGTGATGTCCCCTCATGGTGGGATGGGGACAGCAGGAGGTGGAAGACGATGAGGTTGGATGTCCCACCACCACCTCAGCTTGAGGACGTGGCCACCCAGATCCCGGTGACGTCCCCTCAAAGCCCCGTCCCCTCTTCTCACCCTGGTTCTCCCCTCCTGCTCCAGGTTTCTCCACCAGGGACACCTCGGGGACCTCCTCCAGCCCCCAGCGAGGGTCCCAGCGGCTCCCAGAGCCTCGGCCGGACCCTCCCGTCTCCTCCCAAGCCACCGAGGGGCCGCGGCCAGGAGGACGCCCACCCCGGGGCCGCTCCTGGGGGCCGTTGGCCACCAGCCCCTGGGGACCAGAAGATGCGTCCCAGGCCCCAGCTCCTTCTGGCTGGGGGGTTGGTCTTGGTTTTCCACCTTCTCCCTCTAGTTTTAAGTCTTTCTTCCTTCAAACGTGACGCGTGAGGCGGTTCCTCAGCCTCCAACGAGAGAAACGGATGGTCTAGAGCTTCGATCACTGGTCGGGGCGGTGGGAGAGGACGGGGAGGACCTGGTCCCGGCCCAGGGGGTGGGAAATGGGTCTTTCTCCAACTGGGAACCAGTCTCCAGCTCCTCCGGCTGGGGAATCTTCTTCGGAATGGAGCTGGATGTCGGGATGGAGAACATCTGGAGGGAGTTGGAAGGTGACACCGAGTTGAGAGAAGAGGTTGATGCTCCACAGGGAAGAGTTGACCCCCTGGAAGACCTGGAGAGGCTGGAAGAGGGAAGAGTTGGCTGGAGGGCCTAGAGAGCGGTGGGAGATGGAGTTAACTCCAGCTGGAGGCCAGTGACAAGGGGTGTCCCCAGGGCTCCGTGGTAGCTCCAGCCCCGTTCAACGTCTTCATCAATGACCTGGATGAAGGCATCGAGGGCGCCCTGAGCAAGTTTGGAGATGACACTGAGCTGGGTGGATCTCCTGGAGGGTTTGAGGTTCTCCAGAGGGATCTGAACAGGCTGGATCCATGGGCTGAGACCAACGGGATGAGGTTTGACCAGGAACTTGGGGCACAACAAACCCTGAGCAGCTCCAGACTAGGAGAAGTCCAAGGTCTTTTCCAACCTAGAGGTTCTCGGATTCTACGATTCTCTGATCCTCTGATCACCAGGAGGTGGCACCAAAAGCCTGCGAGAAGTCGTTGAGGAGCAGCAGAGCTCGAGATGGTTTGGAACCCAGAGCGATAGGAACCTCCTGGTTTAATCTTCTGTGCGGGTGGATCCTCATCTCGCTCTAAGGTCTCCCCAGAGCCTTGTCTTCTCCAGGCTGGACCATCCCAGCTCTCTCAGCCTGGCCTTGGAACCATGGAATGGGTTGGGTTGGTAGGTTCCTCCAAGCCCATCCAGATCCGACCCCCCTGGGACATGGATCAGACCTTGGAATCATGGAATGGGTTGGGTTGGAAGGTTCCTCCAAGCCCATCTAGATCCAACCCTATGGGCAGGGACACCTCCCACTGGATCAGGGGCTCCAAGCCCCATCCAGCCTGGGCTTGATGACCTCCAGGGATCAATTTTTGGAGGTATTGAGCGTCGCGTGAGATCTCCAACACATCCTGACGCTCCTCGAGGTCTCTTCCAACCTTTATGGTTCCATCCCGAGGGCTTCCTGGAAGGGAGCAGAACCCCAAGGGGGTTGATGCCAACGGGAGGAGAACGTTGAGGGTGATTGGGAAGCTTCAAAGCTGCTTCCCAATGGAATGGAAGCTGGAGGCCAGTGACAAGTGGTGTCTCCAGGGCTCTGTGGTGGCTCCAGCCCCATTCAACGTCTTCATCAATGACCTGGGTGAAGGCATCGAGGGCGCCCTGAGCAAGTTTGGGGATGACACTGAGCTGGGTGGATCTGCTGGAGGGTTTGAGGGTCTCCAGAGGGATCTGAACAGGCTGGATCCATGGGCTCAGACCAACGGGATGAGGTTTGACCAGGACCTTGGGGCACAACAACCCTGAGCAGCTCCAGACGAGGAGAAGTCTGGCTGGAAACTGCCTGGAGGAGAAGGACCTGGGGGTGTTGGTTGAACAGGAGCCAGCAGGGCCCAGGGGGCCAAGGAGGCCAAGGGCATCTTGGCTTGGAGCAGCCCCGGCGTGGCCAGCAGGGCCAGGGAGGTTCTTCTCCCTCTGGGGAGACCCAACCTCGAATCCTGGGGTCAGTGCTGGGTCCTTCTCTCCAAGAAAGACCTTGAGGGGCTGGAGCGAGTCTGGAGAAGGGAACGGAGCTGGGGAAGGGGCTGGAGAACAAGCCTGAGGGCCCTGGGGGTGTTTATCCTGGAGAAGAGGAGGCTGAGGGGAGACCTCGTTGCTCTCTCCAACTCCCTGAGAGGAGGTTGTGGAGAGGAGGGAGCTGGGCTCTTCTCCCAAGGGACAGGGGACAGGACGAGAGGGAACGGCCTCAAGCTCCTCCAAGCTGGACATCAGGATGAAATATTTCCCAGAAAGGGTCACTGGGAGCTGGTGGAATCTGCCCAGGGAGGGGGTCGAGTCCCCTTCCTGGAGGGGTTTGAGGGCCGGGTGGACGAGGTGCTGAGGGACACGGGTTGGGGATGGATGGGAACGGTTGGACTCCATGACCCGATGGGTCTTTTCCAACCTGGTGATTCTCCGATTCTCTGATCCCCCCTGGATCTTGCAGATATTCCCACACGGCCCACGTGCACGATGGGAAACTTCTCCTCGTTGGAGGAGTTTGGCTCCGTTCCTCCTCGGTGCCGGGTGTCACCGTCGTCGACCTCCAGACCGGGCTCTGCTTGGACTACGCGGTCGACGTGGTGAGTGCCGGGACGGACCTTCCACGGAGAGCAGAGTTTTGTGGATCAGGGCTTGGGTTTGGATTGGAAGGGACCTCCAGGCCCACCCAGATCCATCGGGGGGGTCACCTCCCACTGGATCAGGTTGCTCCAAGCCCCGTCCAACCCAACGTGGCCTTCAACCCCTCCAGGGATGGAGCAGCCACCGCTTCTCTGAGCAACCAGATCCAGAGGAAGCTTCCCTGGAGCCCCTTTCCCTACTGGAAGCTGCTTCAAGGTCTCCATGGAGCCTTCTCTTCTCCAGGATGAACAACCCCAACTCTCCAGCCTGTCCTACAGGAGGTTCTCCAGCCCTCACATCATCTCCGTGGCCTCCTCAGGCCTCGCTCCATCATCTCCATGTCCTCCCTGTGCTGAGGACTCCAGAGCTGGATGCAGGGCTCCAGGTTTGGTCTCACCAGAGCATCCATGACTTTTCTTCTCATCCTTTGGTCCTTGGAAGAAGAAACCAACACCCACTGGGCTCCAACCTCCTTTCCAGGAGCTCTGAAGAGCCATGAGGTCCCTCCTCAGCCTCCTCCAGACTAAGCAGCCCCAGGTCCCTCAGCCGCTGCCTCTTCCCAGGTGTCTCCTGCCCCTTCCACGTGTAGCCGTGGACTTCAAGTTGTCTCCTTTGGGATGGAAAAGCCGTGGTGGCTCCTGCTTCTTCTCAGAGGAACCCAACGAGTCATTTGTGGGGAACGTAGCTAAGCTCCTTCTCTCAGAACGTGGACACCAAAGGTCTACGTGGAGGCCAAACGTGGTGGCTCCGTTCTTGGAAGAGGAGACGTGAAGGTTCAAGGTGCTCAAAGACCTTCGTTCTCCTCAGAAATCCTTCAGCTGGAGGTGGTTGGGTGGGTGGAGTGACCAGAGGAGTAAACGGATCGTGTGGAGCAGCCCAAGGAGAAGAACTTGGCCAGAGGAGGCCACGGAGATGATCCAAGGGTTGGAGAACCTCCTGTAGGACAGGCTAGAGAGTTGGGGCTGCTCAGCCTGGAGAAGAGGAGGCTCCGTGGAGACCTTCAAGCAGCTTCCAGGAGGGAAAGGGGCTCCAGGGAAGCTCTCATTGGACCTGGTTGCTCAGAGAAGTCAATGTCCCATCCCTGGAGGTGTTGAAGGCCACGTTGGATGGGGCTCGGAGCTCCTGATGCAGTGGGAGGTGTCCCTGCCCATGGAACTGGGTGGGCTTTGAGGTCCCTTCCAACCCATGATCTCTGATCTCCTCGGGGTGAGGTGGTGTGGATGGAGACCCTTTCCATGCCTCCATCTCCTGGTTTCCTTGTTCCTTTGCTCCCTTTCCATCTTTTTTTTCTCACGTTTTGGGGTGGCCTCAGAGCTCCTTGATGGGACCAACTCTTGGTGTTCTTAACCTTCTCGCTCAGCTCCTTGGATGAAAACTCCAGCATCTCACCAGGAGAAGTTCGGGGTGGAAATTCTTCATGGAAAGTGGGTGCTGGTAGAATCTGCCCAGGGAGGGGGTGGAATCACCTTCCTGGAGGGGTTTGAGGGACGTGTGGACGAGGTGCTGAGGGACACGGGTTAGGGATGGATGGGAACGGTTGGACTCCATGATCCGATGGGTCTTCTCCATCCTGGTGCTTCCACGATGCTGTGGTTCTCCTCTGCAGCCCGGGAGCGTGGGAGCTCTGAGCTCTCCTTGCGTTGCAGGGCTCGACGGGTCCGTGCGGGTGTTGGACACGCGGAGCTGGGACGGCGCCGGGCGGGACGTGGAGCCGCTCTTCGTTCCCCGAGGCCACGTCTTTGGCGGGTGGGAGGGCGGAGAAGAGGCCCCCATGGTCACCGTCCACGCGTGGCACCCGCTGAGACCTCGCTCGGTGCTGTCGGCGGCCACCGACGGCTCCTTCCACGTCTGGGACTGGGTTCGGCCGCGCTGAAGCCGGGGGGGAGGACACACACATGGTGACATCATGGACTCAGGAGAGCTTGGGGTGGGTTGGGTTGGGTTGGGTTGGGTTGGAAGAGACCTCCGAGCCCATCCTGATATGGATCAGGGCCTCCAAGCCCCATCCAACCTGGCCTTGAAGACCTCATGGACCCATGGGTTGGGTTGGGTTGGGTTGGGTTGGGTTGGATTGAGTTGGGTTGAATTGAGTTGGGTTGGAAGGGACCTCCAAGCCCATCCTGATATGGATCAGGGACTCCAAGCCCCATCCAACCTGGTCTTGAGGACCTCATGGACCTGTGGCTTGGCTTGGGTTGGGTTGGAAGGGACCTCCAAGCCCATCCAGATCCATAGACAGAGCCACCTCCTGCTGGATCAGGAGCTCCAAGCCCCATCCAGCGCGGCCTTGGACCCCTCCAGGGATGGGGCATTGCCTTCTCTGAGCAACCAGATCCAGAGGAAGCTTCCCTGGAGCCTCTTTCCCTACTGGAAGCTGCTCAAAGGTCTCTACGGAGCCTTCTCTTCTCCAGGCTGAACAACCCCAACTCTCCAGCCTGTCCTCCAGAAGGTTCTCCAGCCCTCACATCATCTCCGGGGCCTCCTCTGGACTCCAATCTCATCACTCCCACTTCACCCTGGGGTCCCACCACGAACCTGTGGGTCCCACCATGACCCTGTGGGTCCCACCATGACCCTGTGGGTCCCACCTCACCCTTGGGTCTCACAAAACCAACTCCAAACGTGACTTTTTAAATAAAAGGAAGCGTTTTCATCGCCTCGTTCCTCTTGTTTGGCCTCCAACCCCCCGTGCCCCGTGTCCTCCTGGAGCTCGGGTTGGTGCCACCACCAGGGAGCATCCTCCAACGCGTTCATCGCGCTCCGAGGTGGCCTCCGTGCTCGTAAAAACAACCCGAAAAGGAGCGTTGGGAGGAAATGGGCTGGGTTGGGGTTGGTGTCTCCAGCCCCGGAGCTCCAGGAAGGTCGCGTGGGGCGTTGGCGGCTTCACCACGTCCGTCTCCGCTCCGGATGTTGGGGCCGAGCGAGCAGAAGCCGCAAAGGAGAAGAAAAAGATAAGAAAAAAAGGAAGAGGAACGATGTTTTCTGCACGAGCTTCGCCCTCGGCCCAAGGGCCGATGGAGCCTTCGGGGTCTTCTCCAGCCGCTCAAATAAATGGAAATGGGATGGGGGCGGTGGGAGAGGCTGGAGAGAACCTGGAGAGCAGGAGAGACGGGACCATGAGAAGGTTCAGAATGAAGGGATGGAGCCAGAGGGAAGGGATGGAGCCAGGGGGAAGGGATGGAGCCAGGGGAAAGGGATGGAGATAGAGGGAGAGGATGGAGCCGGGGGGAAGGGATGGAGCCAGAGGGAAGGGATGGAGCCAGGGGAAGGGATGGAGCCAGGGGGGAAGGGATGGAGCCAGGGGGGAAGGGATGGAGCCAGGGGGAAGGGATGGAGCCAGGGGGGAAGGGATGGAGCCAGGGGGAAGGGATGGAGCCAGGGGAAGGGATGGAGCCAGGGGGAAGGGATGGAGCCGGGGGGATGGGATGGACCCTTCTCCTACTCCGAGACCTCCACATTCCTCAATTTGGGACGTGGCTTCTCCAGCCCAGGGCTGGGATATGGTTCATCTCCAGGCAGGGAGCACGGGGCTGGTGGGTACATGGACACGGAAGGTTCCTCAGCAGGAACGTTCCATGGATCCGTCCTTGATCACCCTCGGGAGCAGAAGGTTTGGGAAACACACAAACACAGCCTGGAGATGGAAACCAGGTGAAGGTCTGGAGAAGGCGGGTTTGGTGGAGCTGGGACGGGCACTGAGGGCATTCCAGCTGCCTGGAATCCTCTCCCTCCATCTCTTCTCCTCAGGAGGAGCTGGGGAAGAGAAGCGGTGGAACCACATCTCGGTGACGCAGGCGACGCGGAGGAGAAGGAAACAAACTTGCTGGGTTTGCAAGAGAAGAAGAGTTTGAGCAACAGGGTTGTGATCGTCCAGACTTCCCTTTTCCCTCAAAAATAGCTTCTGACGTCCGGTCCAGCTGGAACCAGCTCTGAGAGGAGGTGGGACCCACGAAGTTCTTGCAGCTGCTGTAGAAAGGGCTCATCATGAGGTTGCAAAAGCCCATGGAATGGGTTGGAAGGGATCTCCAAGGTCATCCAGTCCGACCCTCGTGGGATGGGTTGGATTGGAAGAGACCTACAAGGTCATCAGGTTCAACCATCACTGAATGAGTTGGGTTGGAAGAGACCTCCAAGGTCATCCAGTCCGACCCCGCTGCCCTAGGGACTCTCCTTCAAGCCCTGGAAGCCTTGAAGGCCACATTGGATGAAGCTCTGAGCAACCTGATCTCCCGGGAGGTGCCTCTAGTCAAGGAACTGGACGGGCTTTGAGGTCCCTTCCAACGCAACCCAACCCAACCCAACCCAACCCAACCCAACCCAACCCAACCCAACCTTTCCAAGATTCCATGATGCTTCATCTCTCTTTCCATGAAGGAACTTCTCCCCGTATCCAATCGAAACCTCCCCTGGTGCAACTTGAGGCTGTTTCCTCTCGTCCCACCCCTTGTTCCTTGGGAGGAGACACCAACCCACCTCACCACAACCTCCTTTCCAGGAGCGATGAGGTCTCCCCTCAACCTCCTCTTCTCCAGATCAAACCTCTTCATCTCCTTCAGCCCCTTCCCTGGTTCTCCAGCCTCTTCCCCAGCTCCGTTCCCTTCTCCAGACGCGCAGAAGGGTTGGACTTGATGACCTTGGAGATGTCCTCCAACCCAACCCATTCCATGAGGGTTGGATTGATGACCTTGGAGATCTCCTCCAACCCAACCCATTCCAAGAGGGTTGGATTGATGACCTTGGAGATCTCCTCCCACCCATCCCATGACCCCAAAGCAACCACGGAGGCGCCAGGACTCCGATTCGTTATTTTCCAGAGTTTAATAAACTAGAATAATTTATTTGAGGGAACACGGAAACATCACAGACCTGGCGGACGAACCGAGGAAGCGGGGAGCGACCAACAGGACGAAGGAGCCACTTTACAAAAGGATGGACCACGCTGCCCAGCGGCGGCACCCCGAAACCCGGGGACCCCACAAGCTCGGCGCCCCCTCCCCGGGGACGGGGTTGTCCCCACGGGTCGCTCACCGGTGACAACGGGGACGGCGACGGCACAAGAAATAGTGAGAACGGCATCTCGGACGGCGTGGGGAGAGCCGAGACCCCCCGGTTTGGGGTGGGATGGAGGTTCTTGGGGTCCCCCAGGCTTCAAGATCAAGACAGGAAACCCGAGACGCCCCCCGTTTGGGGTGGGATGGAGGTTCTTGGGGTCCCCCAGCCCTCAAGGCCAAGGAAGGAGACCCGAGACCCCTCAGTTGGGGTGGGATGGAGGTTCTTGGGGTCCCCCAGTCCTCAAGATCAAGACAGGAGACCCGAGACCCCCCAGCTGGGGTGGGATGGAGGTTCTTGGGGTCCCCCAGGCCTCAAAACCAAGACAGGAGACCCGAGACCCCCCGGTTTGGGGTGGGATGGAGGTTCTCGGGGTCCCCCAGCCCTCAAGGCCAAGGAAGGAGACCTGAGACCCCTCAGTTGGGGTGGGATGGAGGTTCTTGGGGTCCCCCAGGCTTCAAAACCAAGACAGGAGACCTGAGACCCCCCAGTTTGGGGTGGGATGGAGGTTCTTGGGGTCCCCCAGTCCTCAAGATCAAGACAGGAGAGCCGAGACCCCCCAGCTGGGGTGGTATGGAGGTTCTTGGGGTCCCCCAGGCTTCAAAACCAAGACAGGAGACCCGAGACCCCCCAGTTTGGGGTGGGATGGAGGTTCTTGGGGTCCCCCAGCCCTCAAAACCAAGACAGGAGACCCGAGACCCCTCAGTTGGGGTGGGATGGAGGTTCTCGGGGTCCCCCAGCCCTCAGGACCAAGGAAGGAGACCTGAGGCCCCCTATCCAGCACCCCAAAACCCATTCCAGTACCCCAAAACCCCCTGTCCAGCACCCTTAGACCCACTCCAGCACCCCAAAACCCACTCCAGCACCCCGAGACCCCCTGCCCAGCACCCCAAAACCCCCATCCGTCACCCCGAGACTCCTATCCAGCACCCCAAAACCCACTCCAGTACCCCAAGACCCCCATCCAACACCCCAAAACCCACTCTGGCCCCTCAAAACCCACTGCCCAGGACCTAAAGACCCTCCTCCAGCACCCCAAAACTCACTCCAGCCCCTCAAACCCCACTCCAGCACCCCAAGAACCCCATCCAGCACCCCAAAACCCCCAACCAGCCCCCTAAAACCCACCCTAGCACCCCAAGACTCCCTGCCCAGCACCCCAAAACTCACTCCAGCCCCTCAAAACCCACTCTAGCACCCCAAGAACCCCATCCAGCCCCCTAAAACCCACTTTAGCACCCCAAGACTCCCTGCCCAGCACCCCAAAACTCACTCCAGCCCCTCAAAACCCACTCCAGCACCCCAAAAACCCCTGTCCAACACCCTTAGACCCACTCCAGCACCCTGAAACCCCCTTCCAGCACCCCAAAAGCCCCCTTCCAGCACCCCAAAACCCACTTCAGCACTCTGATACCCACTCTAGCACCCCAAGAACCCCATCCAGCACCCCAAAACCCCCCATCCAGCCCCCTAAAACCCACCCTAGCACCCCAAGACTCCCTGTCCAGCACCCCAAAACCCCCCATCCAGCCCCCTAAAACCCAACCTAGCACCCCAAGACTCCCTGCCCAGCACCCCAAAACTCACTCCAGCCCCTCAAAACCCACTCTAGCACCCCAAGAACCCCATCCAGCCCCCTAAAACCCACTCTAGCACCCCAAGACTCCCTGTCCAGCACCCCAAAACCCATTCCAGCACCCCAGAAGCCACTCCAGCACCCTAAGGCTCCCTGTCCAGCACCCCGAGATCTATCCCAGCACCCCAAAACCCTCCATCCAGCACCCTGAAACCCACTCCAACCCCTCAAAACTCCCTCGAGCGCCCCCCAAACTCGCCTCGAGATCGAAAACGAGAGCGACGAGGCGTCCGGTGGGGAAGGGGAAAGGGCTGGATGGGGCTCGAGCTGCCCCGGGGACCCCGCGGGGTGGGAGGAAAAGGGGGGGACGGGACGGGACGGCCGGAATCGCCGTCTCGGGGGCCGGAATCGCCGTCTCGGGGTCCGGAATCGCTGGAATTTCTGGAATCGCAGTCGCCGCGGGTGGAGGTTCGGGCTCCGGGAGGTGTGGGGGGACACGAGGGGCGAATCCCAACCGAATCCACGGTCCCGACGCGGGTCGCCGGGGGCTTTTATCTGTCGTTGAGCTGCGGCGAGTGGGTCCGCTCGTCCTCGTCCTCCTTGTCGTCCTTCACGCCTTTGAGGCGCTGCCGGGCGAAGTCCTCGAACACGATGTCGTCGTCGCTGCCGGAGACACAGAGAGAAGGAGAAAGAGGAGTTGGGGGGGTGAGGTGGAGATCGGGAAGGGTGAGGAGGGGGGGGTTGGGTGGAAACCCCTTCAACCCGCAGCCAACAGGCGCCTGGATGGAAGCGAGACCCGAACCTGCTTGACGCACCCCAAAAAAATAAAAAAAAGACCCCAGATGGGTCCGGAGGGCTGGGTCAGCAGCTCGGGGGGGACGGGAGAGGGGACTCGGAGTGATGGGAGAGGAGCCTGGGAGTGACACTGGTGTGATTGCAGCCCCGGAGCGATGGGAGAGGAGCCTGGGAGCGATGGGAGAGGAGCCTGGGAGCGACGGAGGGTGCGATTGCAGCCCCAGAGTGATGGAGAGGAGCCTGGGAGCGATGGGAGAGCAGCCTGGGAGCGATGGGAGAGCAGCCTCGGAGCGACACTGGTGCAATTGCAGCCCCAGTGTGATGGGAGAGCAGCCTGGGAGCGATGGGAGAGCAGCCTCAGAGTGACACAGGGTGTGATTGCAGCCTCGGAGCGATGGGAGAGGAGCCTGGGAGTGACAGAGGGTGTGATTGCAGCCCCAGAGCGATGGGAGAGCAGCCTGGGAGCGATGGGAGAGGAGCCTCGGAGCGATGGGAGAGCAGCCTGGGAGCGACGCAGGGAGCGATTGCAGCCCCAGTGTGATGGGAAAGGAGCCTCGGAGCGAGGGGAGAGCAGCCTGGGAGGGATGCAGGGTGTGATTGCAGCCCTGGAGCAATGGGAAAGGAGCCTGGGAGCGATGGGAGAGCAGCCTCAGAGCGACGGAGGGGGCGATTGCAGCCCCAGAGTGATGGAGAGGAGCCTGGGAGCGATGGAAGAGCAGCCCCGGAGCAATGAGAGAGGAGCCTCGGAGCGATGGGGGAGCAGCCTCGGAGCAACACAGGGTGTGATTGCAGCCTGGGAGCGATGGGAGAGCAGCCTGGGAGCGACACTGGTGCGATTGCAGCCTTGGAGTGATGGGAGAGCAGCCTGGGAGCAACGCAGGGTACGATTGCAGCCCCAGAGTGATGGGAGAGCAGCCCCAGAGCGATGGGAGAGGAGCCTCGGAGCGATGGGAGAGGAGCCTGGGAGCGATGGGAGAGCAGCCTGGGAGCGACGCAGGGAGTGATTGCAGCCCCAGAGTGATGGGAGAGCAGCCTGGGAGTGATGGGAGAGCAGCCTCAGAGTGACACAGGGTGTGATTGCAGCCTCGGAGCGATGGGAGAGCAGCCTCGGAGCGATGGGAGAGGAGCCTGGGAGCGACACTGGTGCGATTGCAGCCCCAGAGTGATGGGAAAGGAGCCTCGGAGCGAGGGGAGAGCAGCCTGGGAGGGATGCAGGGTGTGATTGCAGCCCCAGAGCGATGGGAGAGGAGCCTGGGAGTGATGGGAGAGCAGCCTCAGAGTGATGGGAGAGGAGCCTCAGAGCGACGGAGGGGGTGACTGCAGCCCCAGAGCGATGGGAGAGCAGCCTCAGAGCGACGCAGGAGCAACATGAGCAGGAGAAGCTGCAGGAGCCACATGGAGCAGGAGAAGCTGCAGGAGCCACATGAGCAGGAGAAGCTGCAGGAGCCACATGGAGCAGGAGAAGCTGCAGGAGCCTCATGGAGCAGGAGAAGCTGCAGGAGTCACATGGAGCAGGAGAAGCTGCAGGAGCCACATGAGCAGGAGAAGCTGCAGGTGCCTCATGAGCAGGAGAAGCTGCAGGTGCCTCATGAGCAGGAGAAGCTGCAGGAGCCACATGGAGCAGGAGAAGCTGCAGGAGCCTCATGAGCAGGAGAAGCTGCAGGAGCCTCATGAGCAGGAGAAGCTGCAGGAGCCACACGGAGCAGGAGAAGCTGCAGGAGCCACATGAGCAGGAGAAGCTTCCAGCAGCTCCACATCCACTGGGGCTTGGAAGGTTCTTGGAGGGTTCTTGGTGGGTTCTTGGAAGGTTCTTGGTGGGTTCTAGGTGGGTTCTAGGTGGGTTCTTGGGGATTTCTTGGAGGGTTCTTGGAGGGTTCTAGGTGGGTTCTAGGTGGGTCCTTGGAGGGTTCTAGGTGGGTTCTTGGAGGCTTCTTGGAGGGTTCTTGGTGGGTTCTTGAAGGATTCTTGGAGGGATCTTGGTGGGTTCTTGGAGGGTTCTTGGAGGGTTCTAGGTGGGTTCTAGGTGGGTCCTTGGAGGGTTCTAGGTGGGTTCTTGGAGGGTTCTTGGAGGGTTCTAGGTGGGTTCTAGGTGGGTCCTTGGAGGGTCCTTGGAGGGCTCGTTTCCTTCTTTCCTTCCCCCCAGATCCCTTTATTTCCAGCCCAGCCCTGCGATTAACCCCCTCAGCGCCGCCCCCGCCCTCGGCTGCAGGTGCCGCGGGGGCCCCGTCCCCGCTCCACACCACGAAGGACCCACCTTCTCCTTTCCTTCTCGTCCCACCCCACCCCAAAAATCCCTGCGTGACCCCCACCCCGAAAGGTCCCTTTGCGTCCTTACTGCGGTTCCTGCTGCGGCTTTGGGGGGTGAAGCATGCGGGGAGGAGGCGAGGGGACGGGGTTGGGGGGGGGGAAGAGAAGAGAGAGACGCGTAGAAGAGGCGTTACGGGGGCTCCGGGGGCGCCGTGCGACCTGCGGCCACCGCCAAGGACCACGCGAGGACGGGGAGGGAGGAGGAGACGCCCGCAACGCGGCATCTTACTTGGTATCGAGCTCGATGAGGTTGGTGTCGATGGGAGCTTCGTTCTCCGGGGCTGGAGGGAGGGAAGCGAGGGGTTAATGGGTTGGGATTAAGAGGTTTTATGGGGTCTGGGATGGTCCTTCAGCTCATCCCACCCCAGAAGGGTTGGAGAACATGGAGCCCTGGAGGCGTTTCTACAGTTGGATCCCCAGGATTAGATGTTTCATGAGGTCTGGGTTGACCCCTCATCAAGAACATGGAGCCCTGGAGGCCTCTCCATGGTTGGAACCCCAGGACTGGATGTTTTATGAGGTCTGGGTTGACCTCTCATCAAGAACATGGAGCCCTGGAGGCGTCTCCATAGTTGGAACCACAGGATTCAAGGTTTTATGGGGTCTGGGTTGACCCCTCAGCTCATCCCACCCCATAAGGGTTGGAGAACATGGAGCCCTGGAGGCTCCTCCATGGTTGGAACCTCAGGATTCGATGTTTTATGGGGCCTGGGTTGACCCCACACCAAGAACATGGAGCCCTGGAGGCGTCTACGTGGTTGGAACCCCAGGACTGGATGTTTTATGGGGTCTGGGTTGACCTCTCAGCTCATCCCACCCCATAAGGGTTGGAGAACACGGAGCCCTTCAGGCATCTCCATGGTTGCAACCCAAGAATTAAGAGGTTTTATGGGGTCTGGGTTGACCCCTCAAGCTCATTACACCCTGTAATGGTTGGAGACACCAAGAACATGGAGCCCTGGAGGAATCTCCATGGTTGGAACCCCAGGATTTGAGGTTTGATGGGGTCTGGGGTGACCCCTGGGCCCATCCCACCCCACCCCAGGCCGGTTGCTCCCGAGGAGGAGCAGCGGGACACTCACCGTCTCGGTGTGGTGGCTCCTCCTTGGGCTTCGGGTGCATCAGCGTGAAGGGCAGCTCCACCGCGACGTCGCTGCAAGAGACCCCGGAGTGAGGGGAAACGGGGAGCGGGGGAGGACAAGGACCTTGAAGATCATGGAATCAGGAATGGGTTGGGTTGGAACCTTGAAGACGTCTGAGGGGACGGGGTGGGAGCAGCTGTGGTGGCATCTCCAGAAGGTTTGAGGGGCCATGGTGGCACCTCGAGGAGGTTTGAGGGGCCATTGTGGCACCTCGAGGAGGTTTGTGGGGCCGTGGTGGCACCTCCAGAAGGTTTGAGGGGCCGTGGTGGCATCTCGAGGAGGTTTGAGGGGCCATGGTGGCATCTCGAGAAGGTTTGAGGGGTTGGGGTGGCACACCAAGGAGGTTTGAGGGGCCATGGTGGCATCTCGAGGAGGTTTGAGGGGCCATGGTGGCATCTTGAGAAGGTTTGAGGGGACGTGGTGGCATCTCGAGAAAGTTTGAGGGGCCGTGGTGGCACCTTGAGGAGGTTTGAAGGGCCGTGGCGGCATCTCCAGAAGGTTTGAGGGGACGTGGTGGCATCTTGAGAAGGTTTGAGGGCCGTGGTGGCACCTCCAGAAGGTTTGAGGGCCCGTGGTGGCACCTCGAGGAGATTTGAGGGCCTGTGGCGGCATCTCGAGGAGGCTTGAGGGGCCGTGGTGGCACCTCGAGGAGGTTTGAGGGGCCGTGGTGGCACCTCGAGGAGGTTTGAGGGGACGTGGTGGCACCTCGAGAAGGTTTGTGGGGCCGTGGTGGCACCTCCAGAAGGTTTGAGGGGCCGTGGTGGCACCTCGAGGAGATTTGAGGGCCTGTGGCGGCATCTCGAGGAGGCTTGAGGGGCCGTGGTGGCACCTCGAGGAGGTTTGAGGGGACGTGGTGGCACCTCGAGAAGGTTTGTGGGGCCGTGGTGGCACCTCCAGAAGGTTTGAGGGGCCGTGGTGGCACCTCGAGGAGATTTGAGGGCCTGTGGTGGCATCTCGAGGAGGCTTGAGGGGCCGTGGTGGCACCTCGAGGAGGTTTGTGGGGCCGTGGTGGCACCTCCAGAAGGTTTGAGGGGCCGTGGTGGCACCTCGAGGAGATTTGAGGGGCCATGGTGGCATCTTGAGAAGGTTTGAGGGGACGTGGTGGCATCTCGAGAAAGTTTGAGGGGCTGTGGTGGCACCTTGAGGAGGTTTGAGGGGCCGTGGCGGCATCTCCAGAAGGTTTGAGGGGCCATGGTGGCATCTCGAGAAGGTTTGAGGGTTTGGGGTGGCACCTCGAGGAGGTTTGATGGGATGTGGTGGCACCTCCAGAGGTTTGAGGGGTCAGGGTGGGGGCAGGGGTGGGGTGGGGACCTTACCTGGACGCCAGGTCTCCCAGGAGGCTGCCGAGGGTGCAAGGAGAGAAGCCATTAGTCCCCGTTCCTCGAGGGGACGAGGCCACCCCACCCCGTGTCCCCTGGGGAGGTTTCCAGGGGCTGGTGGGTCCCATCCCTGACGTGGTGGGAGGAGAAGAGGACGTCGGGGGCTTCTCTGGAGCCACCAAACCCCCCTGAGAAGAGGCCACCGAGCCCCGACCTCGGTTCTTCTGCTTCTCCACCATCTCCAGCCCCGGGAACCGAGCCCGGAGGAGACCAGGAGAGGACCAGGAGGTCCCCAGCACTCACCCTCCTCGTGACACGACCAGCTTCACCTTCACCTTGTAGGAGACGATGATGCCCAAGATCTCCTTGTTGGCCCCGTCGCGCAGCCTGGGGGGGACGAGGGGGACGACGTCGGCGCTGGGAGCTCCAGGGGGACCCAACCCCGGGTTCTCCTGGAAGTTCCCACCACCAGGGGGTCCCCCCAGAGCCCCCGAGGGGTTGGAGGCCACGTGGGATGGAGCTCGGAGCTCCTAGGAGGCGTCCCAGCTCATGGGGTTGGACCTGGGTGGGCTTGGAGGTCCCTTCCAACCTCTTTCCGTGGTTCCAGGACCTTCTCCACCCCAACCATCATCCCTAGAGGGGTTGAAGGCCACGTGGGATGGAGCTTGGAGCTTCGGCTCCACTGGGAGGTGTCCCAGCCCATGGGGTTGGACCTGGATGGGCTCGGAGGCCCCTTCCAACCCCTTTCCATGATTCTATGACCTTCACCACCCCAAGGATCATCCCTGGAGGTGGCTGCTCCATCCCTGGAGGGGTTGGAGGCCACGTGGGATGGAGCTTGGGGCTCCAGCTCCACTGGGAGGTGTCCCAGCTCATGGGGTTGGACCTGGATGGGCTTGGCGGCCCCTTCCAACCCCTTTCCATGATTCCAGGACCTTCTCCACCCCAAGATTCATCCCTGGGGAGGCCGAGGAGAAGCTCACAGGGTGCTGGAGGCCAGGTTGGTGTCCTCGTGCTTGAGTTTCCCGTCCAGCGCCAGCCCTCGCTTCTCCCGGTTGTTGGCCAGGAACGGCGTGAGGGTGTAGACCTTGCAGAAGGTGGAGCTGGGGGCCACCACGTCACTGCGGGGAGAGACACCATCAGGACACCCCGGACATCTCCAGCCACGCCTGGAGAACATCTTGATCCCAGCCTGGAGAACATCCCCATCCCAGCCTGGAGAACATCTTGATCCCAGCCTGGAGAACATCCCCATCCCAGCCTGGAGAACATCCCCATCCCAGCCTGGAGAACATCTCGATCCCAGCCTGGAGAACATCCCCATCCAGCTCCAGCCTGGAGAACATCCCCATCCTAGCTTGGAGAACATCCCCATCCCAGCTTGGAGAACATCCCCATCCCAGCTTGGAGAACATCCCCATCCAGCTCCAGCTTGGAGAACATCCCCATCCCAGCTTGGAGAACATCTCCATCCCACCTCCCTCTCCCCCCCAGCCGTCTCCACCCCATCTCCAGCCCCAGGAGAAGGTTCTTCTGGCCGCAGGAGCCCCCCGCGGCGCCGTGCTGCCCCGTCACTCACTCGGCGTCCTCCACGGCCACGGGACACTTGTACTGGGCGGTGTTGAAGAGGCAGATGTCCGCGTGCTGCCGCACTGCGAGGAGACGGAGGCGGCTGAAGGTCCCGCTGGGCCCCTCGGGGCCCCCCGGGGAGGAGGGACGAGGCCCCCGGCTCCTCACCTGAGATCTTGATCTTCTTCACCGTCTTGTTGGTGTTGTTGGTGACGTGGACGTTGACGCTGATGGGTTCCCCGTGGTAGTAGATCTGAGCGGGGAAGAGGGGACGGTGAGGCCCTTGTCCTCGTCCTCCACCTCCTTCTCCTCCATCTCCTTCTTCTCCATCTCCTCCTCCTTCTCCATCTCCTCCTCCTCCTCCTCCATCTCCATCTCCTCCTTCTCCATCTCCTCCTTCTCCTTCTCCATCTCCTCCTCCTCCTCCATCTCCTCCTCCTCCTCCTCCTCCATCTCCTCCTCCTCCTCCTCCATCTCCTCCTCCTTCTCCTCCATCTCCTCCTCCTTCTCCTCCATCTCCTCCTCCATCTCCTCCTCCTCCTCCTCCATCTCCTCCTCCTTCTTCTCCATCTCCTCCTCCCCCTCCTCCTCCTCCTCCATCTCCTCCTCCTCCATCTCCTCCTCCTCCATCTCCTCCTCCTCCATCTCCTCCTCCTTCTTCTCCATCTCCTCCTCCTTCTCCATCTCCTCCTCCATCTCCATCTCCTCCTCCTCCTTATCCTCCTCCTCCTCCTCCATCTCCATCTCCTCCTCCTCCTCCTTCTCTATCTCCTCCTCCATCTCCATCTCCTCCTCCTCCTCTTTATCCTCCTCCTCCTCCATCTCCTCCTCCTCCATCTCCTCCTCCTCCATCTCCATCTCCTCCTCCTCCTCTTTATCCTCCTCCTCCTCCATCTCCTCCTCCTCCTCCTCCATCTCCTCCTCCATCTCCTCCTCCTCCATCTCCTCCTCCTCCTCCATCTCCTCCTCCTCCTCCATCTCCTCCTCCTCCATCTCCTCCTCCTCCTCCTCCATCTCCCCGTCCCGGTGGTGTCCCCAGACGAGCTCCTGTCCCACCTCCTTGTCGAGGGAGGCCTCGAGGTGCAGGGGCTTGTCGGACATGAGGAACTGGCGGGTGGTCTCGGCCATGGGCTGGGGGCCCGGGCGCTCGGGCGCGTACTGGACCTTCCGGATCACCAGGCGCACCGAGTTCCTGGGGGAGACACCACCAGGAGAAGCCCAGTGGCCACCTGGACTCCTTCCTCGGCCTCACGTTGGCTCCAAACCCTCGGTTCTTCTGGAGAAGAAGGTGCTGGAGGCCCCGTCTCCATCCCAGCCCAGAGGACGTCTCCATCCCACCTCTATCCTGGAGAACATCTCCATCCCATTCCCAACCTAGAGAGTTTCTCCACCCCATCCCCAGCCTGGAGGCCACCTCCACCCCATTCCCAACCTAGAGGGTTTCTCCATCCCATCTCCACCCTGGAGAACATCTCCAGCCCACCTCCACCCACCTCTTGTGGATCTTCTCCTCCAGGTTCTCGGCGCAGAAGGCTTTGACCTCGTAGTCGACGCCGCAGGCCTGAGGGGGAGGGGAATGAGGCGCAGGAGATGGAGGAGGAGGTGGAGGAGATGGAAGAGATGGAAGAGATGGAGATGATGGAGGAGACAGAAATGGAGGAGATGGAGATGGAGATGGAGATGGAGGAGATGGAGATGAAAATGGAGGAGATGGAGATGGAGGAGATGGAGGAGATGGAGATGGAGGAGATGGAGATGGAGGAGATGGAGATGGAGGAGATGGAGATGGAGGAGGAGATGCAGGAGATGCAGGAGACACCGTGTCCCCCTGGCCGGTGGCCGCAGCTCTTACCTTGCCGGTGTCCTCAGGGCCCGGCTGCAGCGTCACCGAGCAGGGCAGGTTGGGGGGGATCTGTGGGGACAGCGGCCGTGGCTGCAACCCCCCACGCAGCCCCAGACACCTCCACCCAGCCTGGAGAACATCCCCATCCCGCTCCAGCCTGGAGAACATCCCCATCCCAGCCTGGAGAACATCCCCATCCCAGCCTGGAGAACATCCCCATCCCGCTCCAGCCTGGAGAACGTCCCCATCCAGCCTGGAGAACATCCCCATCCCAGCCTGGAGAACATCCCCATCCAGCCTGGAGAACATCCCCATCCAGCTCCAGCCTGGAGAACATCCCCATCCCAGCCTGGAGAACATCCCCATCCAGCCTGGAGAACATCCCCATCCAGCTCCAGCCTGGAGAACATCCCCATCCCAGCCTGGAGAACATCCCCATCCCGCTCCAGCCTGGAGAACATCCCCATCCCAGCCTGGAGAACATCCCCATCCCGCTCCAGCCTGGAGAACATCCCCATCCCAGCCTGGAGAACATCCCCATCCCGCTCCAGCCTGGAGAACATCCCCATCCCAGCCTGGAGAACATCCCCATCCCAGCCTGGAGAACATCCCCATCCCGCTCCAGCCTGGAGAACGTCCCCATCCAGCCTGGAGAACATCCCCATCCCAGCCTGGAGAACATCCCCATCCAGCTCCAGCCTGGAGAACATCCCCATCCCAGCCTGGAGAACATCCCCATCCCGCTCCAGCCTGGAGAACATCCTCATCCAGCCTGGAGAACATCCCCATCCAGCTCCAGCCTGGAGAACATCCCCATCCCAGCTTGGAGAACATCTCCATCCAGCTCCAGCCTGGAGAACATCCTCATCCAGCCTGGAGAACATTCCCATCCAGCTCCAGCCTGGAGAACATCTCGATCCCAGCCTGGAGAACATCCCCATCCCGCTCCAGCCTGGAGAACATCCCCATCCAGCCTGGAGAACATCTCGATCCCAGCCTGGAGAACATCTCCATCCAGCTCCAGCCTGGAGAACATCCCCATCCCAGCCTGGAGAACATCTCCATCCAGCTCCAGCCTGGAGAACATCTCCACCCCCTTCTTCATCCTGAAGAACATCTCCACCCCCTCCTTGTGCCTCAGTTTCCCTGCTGCTCGTGTCCTTCCTGCTCCTCCCCAGAAGATCCCCCTCCTCCCGCAGGTTCTTCCCACCAGGGGGTGGCCTCTCCCCGCCCAGGGCCGCGTCCCCAGGTCCCCGATGTCCCCTCGGGGAGGTCCCCGGCCGCCCACCTCGAAGGTGAAGGGGTAGGCGTGCTCGCCCAGCTTCTTGATGAGCCGCTCCTGGAGCCGCGTCAGGGGCTTCTTCTCCTCGGGGATGGGCGGGAAGGCCTGAGCGTTGGCCACGAAGAGGTCCTTGCGGAAGGTCAGACCCAGCACGTCCAGGTCCTCGCGGCCGTAGCGGAAGGCGCAGGTCAACGTCACGAAGACTGGAGAGAGGGACACGGGGTGGTGGCATCACCACAGGGTTCCATCGTGGGATGGAGGCACCGGGACAGGTTCCATCACGGGATGGAGAAGCTCCTGAGAAGCTCCTGAAAAGCTCTGGTGGCTTCAGGGCTGGGAATGTCCCCCCAGGGGACACCAGGGCGTGGGGGGGGTCAGTGGGACAGGGAGATGTTACCTTTGCGCTCCTTGAGGTACTCGGGATCCACCAGGACAACCCCGTCTGCAAGGGAACAGGAGTCAGGGGACACAGCGGGGACACCAGGATGGGGACAATGGGATGGGGGGACACCAGGATGGAGATAACGGGATGGGGGGACACCAGGATGGGGACAATGGGATGGGGGGACACCAGGATGGGAGATAACGGGATGGGGGGACACCAGGATGGAGATAACGGGATGGGGGGACACCAGGATGGGAGATAACGGGATGGGGGGACACCAGGATGGGAGATAACGGGATGGGGGGACACCAGGATGGAGATAACGGGATGGGGGGACACCAGGATGGGAGATAACGGGATGGGGGGACACCAGGATGGAGATAACGGGATGGGGGGACACCAGGATGGGAGATAACGGGATGGGGGGACACCAGGATGGGAGATAACGGGATGGGGGGACACCAGGATGGAGATAACGGGATGGGGGGACACCAGGATGGAGATAACGGGATGGGGGGACACCAGGACAGGGACGTTCCCCCTCCGTGTCCCCCCACGTACCCACGGGATCCACCACATCGATGTGGTCCACGAAGTCCCTCTTGCCCAGGTACACGGTGAGCTGGGGTGGGGGACACACGGGGTCAGGGGGGACATCCTGGGGGCACCTGGAACCCCTCCAGATGTCCCCAACCCCGGGTCACGGAGCGGTGGGACCTCTCTTACCTTCCCGTTGGGACTGGCCTTCTTGAAGACCCTGGAGAAGAGGAAAGGGAAGGGTTAACGGCCACCCGAGGAGACCCCAAACTCATCCAAAGAGACCCCCAGACCCAGCCCTGCATCGACGGGACCCCAAATCCATTCTAGGAGACCCCAAATCCATTCTAGGAGACCCCAAATCCATCCAAGGAGACCCCAAACCCATCCTAGGGGACCTCAAATCCATCCTAGGCGACCCCAAACCCATCCTAGGAGACCCCAAACCCATCCTAGGGGACCTCAAATCCATCCTAGGAGACCCCAAACCCATCTGAGGAGACCCCAAATCCATCCAAGGAGACCCCAAACCCATCCTAGGAGACCCCCAAATCCATCTGAGGGGACCTCAAATCCATCCTAGGAGACCCCAAACCCATCCTAGGGGACCTCAAATCCATCCTAGGAGACCCCAAACCCATCCCACGAGACCCCAAACCCATCCTAGGAGACCCCAAACCCATCTGAGGAGACCCCAAATCCATCCAAGGAGACCCCAAACCCATCCTAGGAGACCCCCAAATCCATCTGAGGGGACCCGAAATCCATCCAAGGAGACCCCCAAATCCATCCTAGGAGACCCCAAACCCATCCCACGAGACCCCAAACCCATCCAAGGAGACCCCAAACCCATCCTAGGAGACCCCCAAACCCATCCTAGGGAGACCCCAAACCCATCCAAGGAGACCCCAAACCCATCCTAGGAGACCCCAAACCCATCCTAGGGGACCTCAAATCCATCCTAGGAGACCCCAAACCCATCCCAGGAGACCCCAAACCCATCCTAGGAGACCCCCAAATCCATCTGAGGGGACCCCAAATCCATCCTAGGAGACCCCCAAACCCATCCAAGGAGACCCCAAACCCATCCTAGGGGACCCCAAACCCATCCTAGGGGACCTCAAATCCATCCTAGGAGACCCCAAATCCATTCTAGGGGACCCCAAATCCATCCCACGAGACCCCAAACCCATCCTAGGAGACCCCAAACCCATCCAGGGAGACCCCAAATCCATCCAAGGAGACCCCAAACCCATTCTAGGACCCCTCCCCAAGTGCCCCCCCATCACCAGCTGCCTCCCCCAAACCATGTTGCCCCCCCCCGAAATCAGGTCCCCCCCCAAACTGAGCCCCTCCCACCCCAAAACCAAGTCACCCCCCCAACCAGGCTGCCCCCCTAAACTGGGCCCCCCCCCCTTGTCCCCCATTACCAACTGCCCCCCCCATCTGCCCCCCCCAAACAGGCTGCCCCCCCCAAATGCCCCCCCAAAATCAGGTGCCCCCCCCAAAACCGAGCCCCTCCCACCCCAAACCAGGCTGCCCCCCCCCCACTGGGCCCCCCCTCAAGTGCCCCCCCCCCCAACCAGGCTGCCCCCCCCACTGTGCCCCCCCCCCCCAAACTGGCCTCCCCCCCACAAATCAAGCTGCCCCCCACAAACCAGGTTGCCCCCCCCAAAATCAGATGCCCCCCCAAACCGAGCCCCTCCCACCCCAAACTGAGTCACCCCCCCCAAAACCAGGCTGCCCCCCCAAACTGCCCCCCCCATTGCCCCCCATTACCAGCTGCCCCCCCGAAATCAAGCTGCCCCCCCCAACCCATATTGCCCCCCCCAAAATCAGGTGCCCCCCCAAATCGAGCCCCTCCCACCCCAAACCAGGCTGCCCCCCTAAACTGGGCCCCC